>NC_027749.1:10323249-10326805 GCF_000695525.1 Brassica oleracea var. oleracea | reverse complement strand
TGGGACTGATGTACAAGTATAATGCCAAGGTTTCTCTTCATGGTTTCACAGATGCTGACTTTGGTGGAGATTTAGATGATCGAAAATCAACTTCGGGTT
This sequence comes from Brassica oleracea var. oleracea, assembly GCF_000695525.1. NCBI lineage: Eukaryota > Viridiplantae > Streptophyta > Magnoliopsida > Brassicales > Brassicaceae > Brassica > Brassica oleracea. The sequence goes on along the minus strand of NC_027749.1, from coordinate 10,326,706 downwards.
TTGTGTTCTTATGTGGAGACACAAGCATTTCATGGTGCAGTAAGAAGCAAGCAACGGTGTCATTGTCTACTACCGAAGCAGAGTATAAAGCTTCAACACTCGCAGCCCAAGAATGTATATGGCTTCGAAGACTCCTTGAAGACTTGTTCAAACCAATCAATAAATCGATTACCATCTATGGAGATAACCAAAGTGCTATCAAGCTGGCCAATAATCCAGTGTTCCATGGAAGAACAAAGCACATTGAATTGGAACATCATTTCATAAGAGAGAAGGTGCTTGATGGAACAATTGAAGCAATGGAGGTTCGAAACGAGGACAACATTGCTGATATCTTCACCAAATCATTACCTAAAGGTCATTTCGAGATACTCCGCTCCAAGCTCGGAATGGTGGACAAAATCAAGTTTAAGGGGGAGTATTGAAGTTAAACTTGATTTTGGGCTATGCTTAATTATGGAGCAATAAACTCTTATTGGACTAAACCCAAAATTAAGCTTAAATTCTAAAATCTTTCTAGAATTATCATCACCTCCTCAAATAGAAAAATATCTAGATATTGTAGTAGAAAAATCTAGAGAATAAAGAAAAATCTAGGAAGTAAGAAGGTTGTAATAGAACCATCTATATATTTGTAATAGAGTTTAGGAGGCTATAAATACCTCTTCATCCTCTCATTTGTAACAACACAAGAAGTTGAACAAGTAAAGTATAAGAAAGTAAAATATAAGAAAGTTTTCTTAAAGAAAGAGTGTTCTAATCAAAGTTCCCTAAATCTCTTCGAGAGTTCTTCCATATTATTCTTCATACCAGTTTTCTTGTTTCTTTCGGGTTCTCGAGTATTACGGTCTTGGGCTAGTGCTAAGCATTATCAAGGGTGGTTTCTTTACAGTAACGCTAATCAATAATCTTCTAAGCGACGAAATTAAATCGATCAAGAAAGAACAGTAACGCTAATGGAACCTATAATCTAGAGATCGATCAAGAGAAAGAGAGACGTACATCGGAGGAGTTGCTGATGAGTTCACGGAGGAAGATCTCCTTGTTGCTGTAAAACGTGTTGATGATGAGCGAGAGCAATTGGTTGATCTCCGCCTGGAATGCGAATGTCTCCGCGTCTGCCATTGTTTTGCTTTGCGCTGCTGTGATTATCGGAGAGAGATCTAGGGTTTTATCAACGAGGGAGAAAGCAGAGAAAGTGTTCGATGCGAAATAGCGAAGGAGACAAAGTTATATATAGTTCACATAATATACTTACGTGTTTCTAGATCCTTCTTTAATTTCGAGTTTCTAGATCCTTCTCTCCGTGAGATCTATTATTGCTAATGTTAATCCACGTCATTATATTTTAATACAAATTTAACATTTAGATGTATTTTGTTCTATTATTTTGGTCAACGTAGATTTTTTCCGGTTTATCAATTTACTATTTCTTTATATTAATTTTAGATATTTTCTATTTTTTTAGTTTTTTTGTCAACATTTGTTTTTAGTTAAACTAACGGAAAAGCAACACAGTGTATAAAATTAAATATAGCTTTGAAAACTAAAATATTACATATATTTTGCAAAAAAAAAAAGTATTACATATTTCCGGTTTATAAAATTATCAGAAAATAGAAAGAGGAACAGAGAAAAAAAAGAACACACTTAACTTTATTTAAAAAAATAAAGTTATTTGTATCTTGATCTCGTATAATTCAAAACTATGTAATAGAACTGAACAAAATCAGATAGCTAAATTTAAGCCCACAAAACTGTTAACATTTTAGCAACAAGCTCTTTTTTTTTTCTCGATTAAACATGTACCGATTTTCGAAGCTCCAATGTAAAATCACCGAGCTGGCACAATACTAGTGTTCGAGTGTTTGAAATACCCTCCAAGTTTTGGAATTATAAGTTTTGGCACAAAGTTGGTTTTTGTCTTTTATGTTGAATGAATTTGCTTGTTGCAGACCTGTAGGTCTGTTATGGAGTATGATATAAAACTGTATAAGAATGTTATATGTTAATGTGCTATAATAAATTCATATGCGAAATAATGTTGCTATATTGATAACTAACATTTGAATGAGAAGAAGTTTCTTTGTTTTGGAAGAGTCTTAAGCATCCCCGTGTCTTTGTTCAGAATAAATATAATTTTTTGTTTTGGAAGAGTCTCAAGTTTCTTTGTGTTAACCAGCAGTGGTAGTCCAGTGGCGCTTGAGGGAATATACTCAATACGGCGAACTCTGGTTCGAAAAGAAAAAAACAAGATTGACACACACGAATTATAGAGTTCCCCGTAAACCATGGGTGCTTCTCTCTTCAGGATTCACTTCGTGGAATTCACTATGATGGATCGTATTTTGCTTTACACTCAGTTCAATCTACTCTCAACAACCGAGAGATATTATCCTCAGAAGATTATAACAGAAAGAAGAAGGATCTTTTAAACCGTGTCCCCTTCATCCGGGATAATACAGTAGAACCTCTATAAATTAATAATGTTGAATTTTGAAATTTTATTAATTTATAAAGATATTAATTTACAAAAGTTTTCTTATTTAGTTTTTTTATTTTAAGATATATTTATTCTAAGATAAGAAAAATATTTGATTTTAGTGTATAGATATTAATTGTTATTTTTTTGAAATTTGACATTTATATTAATTTTATTATTATATTATTTGGTGTATATAATATATATTACATAAAATTTAAATGTTGTTTTAGATATAATATTATTAAATCCCATCAGAAATATATGAAGTGTTGAAAAATATAAAGATAATTTCATTGTAAATATAAAAGAAATAATATAATAATAGGTTCTTACTTATATAAAATATGTATACATATAAATTATTATTTATAATTTTAACGGGACTATATATTTACATAGATTTTTTTTAAAAAAAATATTATCTTATTATTTTATCGATTTGTGTCAAATTTTAAACCGGTCCAAGTTGGAATCGGCGAAATTTATTAATTTATAGAAATTATTGATTTATCGAGTATTAATAATTTATAGAGGTTATACTGTATATAACTTCAATGCGGGCTATTGGGCCTTTCCGCAATTAACACAGCCCAACAGCTATCGATCATTTAATAACAGCCCAGTCAACTCCACTAATCCTTATTGTTGTTCGTATCTTAACCATTAACACTGGAAAGTAATCTATATTGACCCAGTTGGAAATTTTGTATTCTCAATGCCCCACTTCTTTTCTAACTACCCTACCATATTTCCCTTCTCTTTATTACCCTCAGCTATTATATTATTATCTATTTCTTGCTGACCCCACACCTTACTTTCTAATTTTAAAATACTTTCTAATTTTAAAAATAGAAAGCGGACCCCTCATCCTCCCACATAAAGTCCATAATTAATGGACACCTAACAAGCGACCCCACACTCCATCTACCTCTCTCCTTCCCATAGGTGTCCATCTGTTCCCTTTTTTCAGAT
>NC_027749.1:10293967-10318673 GCF_000695525.1 Brassica oleracea var. oleracea | reverse complement strand
ACAACAAAATCAATCAAAAATTGGAGATAGAACATACCTTTTACACGGAAGAGACGAGAACGAAAACAGGAGATGGGAGATGAAGTCTAGGGTTCCGTCGATTGCGTCGCCGACAGAAGGAGCGGGAGAATAGAATACGCCACAGGAGCAGTTGATTCGATCAATTTTTTCAATTGATTTCGTCAAATCTAGGGTTACAGACTGATTTGGGGAAATGATGAAATCAGAGTAACAAGGAAAGGCACGAGGGACTAAGGGAAGATCAGAGAAGAAGCAGTGAAGGAAGCAGTCAATGCGGTGAGCTTCATCGTTTTCGTCGGTTCTAGGATTTTTTTTCAATTTTCAGGTTTAGAAGGTTTAGAAGAGAGTGAGAGACGACAAAGGAAGAGAAAAGGGAAAGGAACGCGCGGATCTGGTTAAGGATCCGGCTAATAGTGGGTCGAGTCAAATAGTTTAGGTTGGATCCTGTAAATACTTGGTTTCATTAAGGGCAATTTCGATTTTCACCACGTTTCTGATTAAAATATATTAAAAATTATATTGTTTTTAATTGGTGGGATAAAATAGAATTAACACATGAGTTACTGGGGCAATCCAGAGTAAAGTCCATTAACACTGTATCGAAAGGGGATCGATGATATTCAGGGAGCTTGTAGTCTGCAACAAGCAGTATGCCTTCAGGAAAAGCCTTGATGTATTTTGGTTTTTTTTTTTTTAACTCAACTTCAACTTTTCATTAACCAACCAAAGGGAATACACGATCTTCACCACTCTCGTGATTCAACCACACTTACAACTGAGTAATCTAGTATCACCTAGACTCACTTCATTGGATCCTATGCTACCCGATATAAATCTCAGTTGTATTTTCACCCCAGTGAGAACATACTTCCCTTACGACTCAAGGAAAGTAGTCTCTTAGACCCCTACATTAGACCAGATGAGACGACAACACTGAGAGCCCGAAGATGACGGGACTGTACGACGAGTTCCTTGAACAGCCCGTTGCATTAAGCTCCGAATGATTGGAGTGACAAACCCGGCCCAATGCCTCTTCACCTTGTGACGCTACACTGATGCACAACCAACACCTCCGAAGTCAAGTGTCCGCTCCTTAGCCAAAAGACGGGATAGACCCGTACTGAAAAGTCGGACCTTGACGACCGCAACGCAACCGGAACAGCAACCACAGTTTCCAATGGTGTGAAACTCCACCGTCGACCGACACTTACACTGTCGCCGACGCTGGGATATGGAGAGCCACAGCGTACCTGCTGTAGGTTTCACCCCTCCGGTAGACTCCTCCGATGAGGCTAAACCAACGACGCGCCGTCCACGAGAACCAGTGGCGAACCCAAAAATTCTTTTTTGAGGGGTCAAAACATAATAAAAGTGCAACAAGAGGAATTGAACCTTGGTTTTGTGGGTTCAATGGTAACCTTAAACACCAAATACACCACTTTTATTTATTGAACAACGCTTACAAATATTTATTTTAACATATTTGTGGTGTCAACTGACACCTATAGCTTCCACGTGGGTCCGCCCCTGACGAGAACCGAGGACCAGACCATTTTCCACCGACCGACACACCACTCCTCCGTTTGTCACACCGCCGCTCCAGACGATAGATCCAAGGTGGAGGAGGTTTCCTACTGAGCCACGCGCCGCCGCCGTGAGGAGAGCACCGGAGATCTAAAAAGGGAAAATTGATCCGGTGACTCACCTCAGCCCTAAAAGCCGACATCCTTCGCTTCAGCCTCTCTAAGACTCACCGCTTCTCCAAGATCGCCGCAAGATGACCCCTTTTGACCGTCAAAGTCTCCGGAATATCCCCGACGAACCAGAGCAGCAAGTATTTCGCCTTATGGTAAAGACTAAAGGAAGAAGGCAAAGAAAAAAAAAAAGAGGAAAATGGTTAAAGAGAAGTCCTCCAGTACCAGAAAGGAGCCGGACCGGAGACGGGAGATCTGAAGCTTTGGCCTTTTATAGAGATGGAAGAGAGCAAAAGGAGAGAGAGAACCACTTGAATTACTATTGATGTTTTTTGGTTTAATCCTACCAATTGGTGTATTCTTCGTCTTTATTGCCTTCACCATGTTTCTTCCCGTCACGGTGCTCATGCCTCAGAAACTGGCAATTTGTTTTACACTTAAATGTGGATTTATTGTTGAATCATTCTTCTCTCTCTCTCTGTGCCCCACTAAATCAACTCTCTCACATGTTATCTAGAGAGATAACAACAACTCAATAAGGTCTAGTTAGTTCATCTCTAATGGTGCTTCATTTTTCACATTCTGCTTCTGCTTCATTTTGAAATAAATTTTGCTCCAATAGTATTTCATTTATTTCTTCAAAACGAAGCAATGAACAGTATGACTTCAAATTTGAAGCAATATTGTTCATTGCTTCATTTTAAGCTGAACTTTCTAAATTATAAATTAGTCCTTAACTTTTGTTTGTTTCTATCTTTTACCGAAATAAATTATATATGTCAATATTATCCAATTAATTTCAAAATTTCGACAATTCTATTCATCTAATTAGATATTTATATTGAAAAACATGAGAATATTCATTTTAAAAACTTAATTCGTTTAAAAATAATGGAAGATAAATAAACTCACATTTTACTTCTAAACAATTTATTAATCATTTAAAGAAAATATATATATATATATATAAATAAGATGTCTTTTTTACAAAATATGGTGTTCTGTGTTTGTTTATTTATGTTATATAATAATATTTTAATATGATAATGTTTGATTTATATTAAATAATAATTATGTTAGATTATTGTTAAAACAAAATGCTTGGGTAAAATTACTAAAGATGAAAAGTATAAGATGTTATTAATAATTAATGATGAAGTGGATATGGAATATACTTGGAATATTTTTTTTACAAAAAAGAAATGAAACAAACCATTGGAGGAGATGTGCTTCATTTTAAATAAAGTGCATTTTTTCATTATGCTAACAAATATTTTATAGGAAAAACATACACGGTGCATGAGACTTTGAAATCCATTTTTTACGTTGAAAAAATGAAATTTGTGCTTCTCATTTGTCAATTATTCTAGGAATTTTAAGTTAAACAAATTATAGAATTTATCCTACATTTTGACCAAGAGAATAAAGAAATAATTTCTTATTGTTTCACAAATTCAAACTAAATAATAAAATTTGAAATGAATTTATTTTTTATATTTTATCATATATAAATGATCAACATATATTAGGTTTATAAGAATTAAGTTAATGGACATGAAGTCCAACTAACAATTCCAAACTCAAATCTAAGTTCAAATATGCCTTTGCTTACATTAAATATGCAAATATGCAATGTGTGTATTTCCTATCCTGTACACAGCCAAATTTTGAAAACATACAAGTTTCTCAGATTATCCACATTGAACCTTCATTTCTCATTCAAATAAACTCTATATTAGACATATGAATACACTATTTGATAACATTCAAAAAATAGTTCCAACAACCTGCAATAGATACTACTACGATTTGTTACTCTGTTGTTGTCACCTGTTATGGATTGGACTGTCACAAAATGTTACGTTTATAAATGTTTACATTCTGTGAGTTAAGAATCTCATCAGAACTCGGTGCACAGAAAAAAAAAAGAATCTCATCAGAACTCTTGTATATTTTCCTATGAATCCATAGGTTATTGCGCTGGTTTACTATTATTGTATATCCTACTTCCCTGATAGATCATCGGGAATGAAGTTCCTCAGTTTTGCTCTTACCTTCTCTGTGTTCAGAATGTTTGGGTAATGATCTTTGGCATCGATCTATTAGAATGATTCTCTGAATATATAGAAAGATCTCAGTCTCTTTTTCATATTTTCTTTAACAATGATTTAATGATAAAACTGGGGAACTTTTGGAGTGAAAGGGCTCAACGTTTTGTTATAACTTCTCTTCTGAATTTGCTTACATTAAACATGTATATATATCCCGTAATGCAAAATGCCTTTGACAAAATAAAAGTAATGCAAAATGCAAATAAAAGATAGCTAAATCATACTCTCTCTGTTTTCGAAAGTAAGATTTTCTAGAATATGCACACTTATTAAGATAATAAATATTTATAATTTAATTTATTTTTTACTTTATTATACACTTTCCAATAATTTTCCACCAATGAAATTTAATCAATTCAAATATTCTCAATTAATGTTCTTCAAAAATATACAAAATACCTTAACAATATAGATATCTATCTTTATGGAACAAGAAAAAAATCTAAAAAATCTTACTTTCGAGAACTGAGGAAGTATCTACCTGGGGCCTAAAAAGTCCGCTATATAATGACTTGGGCTTTCGAAGGGACCCCGTTAGTCAAAAAGACTCGTTAATATTAGAGTTGTTCAAAAAGATCACCAATAATGGAAGATTAGATCTTTAATTTATGATGATTGCAAGTTAGTTAAAGAAAATTCCACTGAGAACCTTCAGATTTGACCGCTAGTGGACAAATATAATACCACTGACTTGGCATTAGTGCAACTGAGACTCAGTCTTGAGTCTTTTTAGTTAACAAAGCAATGGCTACTTACTAGGTTCAAGACAAAGGAGATTGATTATCTTATCTGCTGGTGACAACATATCATTTCTTTCCATTGTCGTATCTGCTAACAAAATATTATTATTCGCTTTTGTGGTTATAAAAGTACTTACCGTGATTAAATTAAGGGCATCTCAAATAGTTATTTTTAAGTTTTTGTCACAAAAATAACTTAAAAAAACAAAGATCAAAATAATTTTTTTTTATTTTAAAATTTTAAAATTTTAAAATTTATTTTTTATTTTTTTTTTAATTTGAAACCATATCTCAAAACTCCACCTCTTAACTCTAAACCCTAAATCTAGATTAGTTAACCCTAGGATAAAAATATATTGAAGTCTAGATTAATTTACCCTTTAATAAAACTTATTTTATTCATTTTCTTCGTTGAATGCTATTTTATGACAAAAACTTAAAATGAACTGTCCTAGGAAATGTTTCTTAAATTTAATTGATAATTTTATGATTGTGCGTATATATTGATTAGGGTGACAAAAGAAATTTAGGAATAGACCAAAACATCATATATTCCGATGCATGTTTTCATCTTCTGAAAAATTTTGTACTGTCAATATTAGTATCATTTCATAATTAAATATATTTTTTTTGGTGTAAATGTATAATTAATTAAATTAATTAAATTAAATAATTAAATAATTAAATATATTTTTGGCAAATGATATAAACAATTGCACTTAGTAATGCAGTGAATTAAACTACTATATACTATATTTTATTTTCTGGATGGGGCATGTTTAGAGGTTGATCAATGTGAGCGACAAACCCAATTCCTGAAAATACGGAAGGAATGTTTGACCCTCCAATTCAGACACGGATTGTGTAGTATAGTATGAGCCATTTAACACCGCACTAGAGCCTGCTGTGCGTGTGTTTGTTTTTAGTTTTTATAAATAAATATTTCTTTGTATAAGTAATAATATATATTTTAAAATTTATCCATTTAAATAATTGTTTGATATAACATTTTTAAACACAATAATTTTATAGTTTATATTGAATAATTTTATTTTATTTTATAAACCATCAATTATATAATCGATATTTTTAAATATGACCAGTATATCCGCACAAATATATTTTATTTTAATAGAAATGTATAATAAAATTGTTGTATACATTATTTAAAATATATGGTGCTATATATTTTCTGCCTTTCAACATTTATTATACTGAATTTACATCAGACTATTATTTATATGAAAATATAGGTAGCATAATATATTTAGATATTAATCTATATATTATATAAATGATTATTTTTATGTGAATTTTATTTTAGTTATGACTTGCAAATAATAAAAATACAATTATATAGATTTTAAAACTATATTGTTCATTAACTATTTAAAGCTAGGAAAGAATTAATAAGAAAAAAAATCCTAAAAGCTATGTTAATTAATATGGAATTAATTATTATGTATATATGAAATTAGTATAATATATGTATTTAATTAAGAAATATATATATGAAATTAATTATTTCCAAACACACATATATATAATAAAATAGGAAAAGACAAAGGAATTTGATTTTGGAAATGCATTAATTAAAGAGAGAAAAAAACAAATAATAAGTTCAAGGGCATGTCATTGTAAATAAGTTTAGAAACTAAAGGGTATTTTATTTTTGTACTTCTGTTCTAATAATATATAGATACCCATTACTCACAAAGCATTAGACTACTAAAATTAATTATTGACATTGACAGTTACATTTAATATTGATTTATATTTTTGGTAAACTTTTTAGAATATAACAATAACTCATACATTACATTTAATATTTTGGTAAACTTTTTAAAATATAGTAATAACACATACATCATCATTAAAATAAATATATTTAAATATAATATTAAAATTTTTGAGACATTATTTAATTATATTTTTATAGTCATACAATTTTTATTACAAAAATTTTCTACATTTTTTAAAAAATTTATAAATTTTTAATCGTAAAATCATTATTTTCTTTTATATATCTATAAATTTTATAAATACTGTTTAGTTTAATTTCTTATTAATTTTGTACAAATTTTATACATATACTATTAAATTTAATTTTAAATAAACAATATAATTTTTAATAAGAAAAATTATTTTTATCTTAATATTATGTTAACTAAATAAAATTTATATTAAAATATTGTTAAGAAAATAATAAAATCTATAATATTAATAAAATTTTGTAATTAAATATAATTGATTGCAAAAGCTCAACTTCTCCACTAAGCAATGTAACTTTTAAAGACACGTCAAGTTAGTGCGTCGTGTTGTTTATAGTCTTTCTAAAAAAACTTTAATTTATTTTGTCTTGTTTTTGTCATTAATTTATTTTGTCTATTAGTCTGATAAAGGCCATATAAAAAAAAAGGATTGACCAAAAGGCAGTTTTTAAAGCCTGAGTTATCATTTAGCATTGTAAGTTTTTTCGTGGTTACGCTGAAAGTAGTAAAAAATATTAAAATAACCATGAAATAAAATATAGCAGGATCAGTCTTAGCTTTCGAGCAAACTACATTACAAATCCTTTGTAATCAAATTTTCATTATGATTTAATGATTTTTAACATTCTGAGCCAAATTTTTTTTTTAATAATTAACTAGTTTGCGAAAATAATAAAAAGACAAAAAAGAAGAGTGAAAGGTGAATACCATACATGCTTATAGTATGCATTCCAAAACATATAACTAATTGATCAAGAAAGTAAAATAAAAATGTAATTAATAAAAATGTTCTGGTTAGTATAGCTATAATTGGAAGAGTGTTTTATGAAATTTGAGTTTGATCATATTTTTCTATAAAACATGAGCCATAAATTCAGAATTCAGCAAGCGTTATGTAAAAATATATTGCCCACACCACATCATATATACTCTTATTACTAAAAGAAAAGTCTATGTAAATTAAATTAATTGATTTGTCCTCAGTATTTTTTTTTATTGATTGCTTTTATAGACTACTTGAACGAGAGTAATAATATAAATAACAAAAACTAAGACATTATTATTATTATTATTATTATTATTATTATTATTATTATTATTATTATTATTATTATTATTATTATTATTATTATTACTATTACTATTACTATTACTATTACTATTACTATTACTATTACTATAACTATTACTACTATTATTATTATAATTATAATTATTATCATTTTCATTATTTTTATTTTTATTATTATTATTATTAACTAAGTTGTGTTGTCTTCTGGTTAATGCAAATTCCATTTCAAAGGATTGGTATTGTTATTCATAAAAAGAAAGGCATATCTTTCAAAATAGAGAATACTTAAAATGTGTTTACATCTAAATAGCTTAAGAATCTAACATTAATTGCATTTTAATGTTAATTGTTAACATACAAATAATATATACATATATATATGGTGTGAACTAACAGATTTATCATTCATCCTTGTTTTTGTTAAATTTGTGTTCCTACAACTGATTGTCCGAGACTATGTTTTTGAGAATTGCTAGGATTTTTTGTCCACGTTTGATTTTCCCATCACAATACAATGCACATATAGTAAACTGACGTGAAAGCATGCATGATTAGTTGGAGTTTCGATCTATCAAATCAGATCGGATTATAAAGCCTTTTTACGAAAAAAAAGAATCAGATCGGATTATAAAGTGGCTGAAAAAAAAAAAGGCTCAGAAATAAATGAAGCTAAAAGGTGCAACAAAGTGAGTGCAATCCGTTGGTTGAAGGAATGAGCACGTGTGGTTGTTATCATCACAAAAAGGTCACTGCTATGATTCCCCTCTTAAAGCCACCTCTCACTCTCATCGGGCCCGTTTCATTTCACATCATACATACCTACAAACATAATGTGTCCACCCATTCATGTATGTAACAGCTTTTATATTTACAAACGTCTTCATGTATACTTTCCCATAAATCTGTTATACAACACTATACAGTAGGTTTCACACTTGATACGAAGATGTCTCAAATTAGTAATCATTTCCTTTATCTGTTAATGTAACTATACATATGTTAATACCATTCCATATATTATTAATATTTCATTGAAACATTTCGTTGTTTTTTATTTTAATAATCCAGAGATATCCGGTAGATCCAGACCCAACCGACTAGTTTTATAAATGTCTGTTTACCGGCGTTCGGCGGATCCGATTGTACAGAATAAATTAAAATTAGATATTTACCGCCTGACCACACAAAGTATATCTGAATATGCTAAGTTTAAAATTAGGATACTTGGCAGATTTCCAATTTTGCTGTATCACTCTACGTTTGTGTGGTTTCTTATTTTTTGGAGGTTTTTATAAACATGTTAAGATAAATATATATCACCATTTTATCTTTGAGTAGAGGATATATCATATATATTGGATTTTGATTTTGGTTTGAGTCGATATATATATTTCTACGAGCTTTTATTTATGTATGAGAATTTGAAATGGATGTTTATATCAAATATATATAATATAGGTCATGATAACAAGATTTTTCTACTAATACAAGAGTGAAATTTTCTTGTATAAGTTTCTTTTTAAAACAGAGATCGAAAGCGTGAACGTCACGGTTCCCCAAATTACTCTCTCTCGAAACCTAGTCTTCTTCAACCTCAAGCTTCGTCTCCGTCACGCCTCTCCGGCGCCGTTCGGCGTTGTGAGAGGGCCCACGACTGATACTCCCGCTAAGTCCATCTTCCTCTCCGTTTGTGGTTCCATTGGTGAAGGGCCTCTGCTCTTCGGTGGTGTGCGAACCTGTAGCTCCGGCTACAGTTCAACTCGAGATGGCGTTGTTTAGTGTCCTGGTTTCTCTAGCGACTATGCCGGCACTCTGATGCTTCTCTCCGCCTGTGAAAGTGACTCCTCTCCCAACATCTAGGTTACCTCTACGGAGTGGTACCAAAATGTCGCTTCTTGCCATCTCGATCCAAAGTTAATATTGGTAAGTTTCGCTTGTGTTAGAGGTCTCGGGACTTCAGACTTCACTGTGGAGATGTCTTTACATAGGGTCAAGCTAAGCGGTCTGCTATTGAGTGATGCTTTAATTAGCTCCTCGTCCCCCTCTTTGGTATTGATTGGCGTTGCTTGTGAGTCTGGATCTGATTGTAGGTTTAATCGAATAAGGCTATGGAGATTTTGTGATTTCTTGGAGGTCGTGGCAACACTTTGCGGCTGGAGGAAGGAGTACGACCTGGGAGGTGGTGATGCTGCACCCTTACCCTTAACCGCCTTAGAGAACGATTGCGGTTAGGTAAGTTGAGCGCTATTAAGCACCCGTGGTTACTGTTGTCCTATCTTTGCCGGAATTAGGTTCAGATCTTGCCCAACCCGGATTCTGAAGGTGGTCCTTGACCGGGCCTGTCTCTGCTTCTCTGAGGAAGGTAATTGTGCATGCAATAGGATGAAACAACTTCTCGCTAGCGTCATGTCCACCGAGCTTTGGTCTTCCGGTCTCTCCATTCTTGCCCACCTCGTTTCGACCTTTCATCCGACTTTTCAAGTTTGTATCGATCACTGTTATCCTGTTTGCTTCCAGGCAGAACGGTTTCAGTGGCGATTGTCATTTGATTACATGTTGTTAAAATTTTTTTGCCGTGTAATCAAACATAGAGGTCGAACAGCTTGTGTAACAATTTGTAACCTCAAACGTTCATTTCATAATGATATTTACCATTTAGCAAAAAAAAATTTCTTTTTAAAGAAGCTAGAAGCATCTTTTTGTGTAAAAATATGACAATGTTTTTTAGAATATCTAAAATATTATAAGAAAATTTGCTATTGGCTCAGGAAACTGGTCCTAACCATGTAGTAATAAGATACATTCTTCAAATTTATAAGTTTTATACTAGTATTTTAGTATCTATAAGCAGTACTGAATATTTTGAACATTAATTTCTACATGAGGTAGTATAATAATAAAGGAGATTTAGATGAAAAAGTTTAACTAAACCAATAAACTTTAATTATTTTTTTCATTCATTATTCATTCCCTTACCAATTTTTTTACTATTAGTTTAATATTTTTTTTGACTACTGTTAGTTTAATATTTGATCGGCATGTAGCGTAATATGGTTTTGTCACTACAGTGGCTTCACGTTCATATGTATAGTTACAATCAATGAGGTTTTATAAACATGACCACTCATCCTTAGATATATACATATATTGTCATTATCAGCCATAATATATGTTATATTCATTGGATCGACCAATTAACAAATAAATAATCGTAATCGATGCCCACTTCTTTTCACATTTCTGTACTTCTGCCACTGCGTTTTTGGACTGCTTAAGCTACTAAATACCCCACAATGGACATTTTCGCTATTATTAAATACATAGAACTGCTACAGACAAATGCTTGTACTTAATTTTTTAATAATGCTTGTACTTATTTGTTTTTAAATAACTTTAAGTAGAAAATTGCACATCATATAGTCGTAGATTAGATATTCCACCTTTACTAGTTTCTAACACTCACTTAGTGCTGATTTATCCACTAAACAAACTTAATTCAATCCAAGATTCCACATGCAGATACACACATATAAACAATCAAGATAACCGTCGGTTTTTGAGGCACTAGACGAGTTAAAACAAACGAATATATATTTTCAAAACGTTTGCGAAACTGTAATACCGAATGCTATTAATTTTATTAAAGTTGTAACTAGAATGTTATTTTTATGAATATAAATAATCTGAAATTAATCATTTATGAGAATTTCATTAAGCTTTTTAGCAGTTAAATTAGAAAAGGATTTTTTTGCTTATACACATTCTGATAAGTGAAACTTTATGAAATACGTTAAAAACCATTTATGATGAATAATGAGAAGAAAATTTATGAAATACGTTAAAAATCATTTATGATGAATAATGAGAAGAATGAAAGAAATGAGAGAATTCAAATATATTTAAAAAACAAATATTCATCTCATTCTTTTTATCCCTCGAATTACCACTATTCTATTCCATTTTATCTCATTTATTCCAATTCATTATATTCCATATATTCAAAAAGGAATTACCATTTACCGTCTTTGGTCACAATATTGAATGAACTTACTTATTATATATATGGCCTACTTTTGTTCTGCTTTGGAAGACTCAGAAATATTAACTAGCAGTATAAGATAAAGAATTATGTAATTTGTCTTCAACATTTTTGCAATTTGTAGCCGGATCGTTTTAACGTATATTAATTTACATAGATGTATCTTGTATTGGTCTATCATCATGTGGTGAGATCTCTGACCTGATCGAAACGTGGTATAGATCCAGATCTGGTTCCACTGTCGTAATTAATTAACTCAACATCTTTTAGTTTATCTTAATTGTTATCAACTTATCATCACTATTAACTTTGTTGAAAGTAATACAAACCATCACCTCCTCATTATAATAAAAACCATTGCTCTTCATCTTACACTTGAAGTAATTTGTCTCGATTCAGAAAACCTAATTACTAAGATTGTAAAAGATGTGATTCTTTTCACTCAGGTGACAATATACATTTGCAAGCTGCTTAGTTATAACATTCATTAATTGTCTAGGGTGTTTTGAAGAATGATAACTGCGATGAAAAAAAAAACAATATGGACCATTTAGTGATAGCAATAAGAGTAAGACTTAAGAAAAGTATAAATGTTCACAAGATTGGAAAATACAGTTGGGTGCTTGTCTTTTCTCTTGAATTTTTTGCTGTCTCTTTACTTCATTCTTGTTTGTAGTTTTTGTTTTTATCAGTTTTTCCTTTTATTTTCCGCCTTGTGGATCATATTCGTTTTTATTTGGGAGTGTGTGTGTCAAGGACCATGTTATGTTCCTTTAACTCTTCCCACGCATGTTCTCCTCTTATTTCTTTATTTATTTAAATATATATGATAAATAAAAGGTTTATAAATGAAGGTTGACGAAACAGAAAGTTATAATCATATAATCAAACAGATATTCTATCAATTTAGGGGGTTAATATATATTTTGATAATGCTGCAAAAAAATGAACATAGTAATTACAATTTTACTAAAACTCATTTGCATATAGTAATTTAGAGACGTTAACATTTCTCGTTTCAATATTTGACACATTATATTAATATATAGATACATATAAAATTAAATCACTCAGATATGTTGGATTATTTGTATATATATATACATTCATTAACAAGGATATTAATTAACCATAATCATATACAAATGCAAACATAACTATATGACC
This sequence comes from Brassica oleracea var. oleracea, assembly GCF_000695525.1. Taxonomy (NCBI): domain Eukaryota; kingdom Viridiplantae; phylum Streptophyta; class Magnoliopsida; order Brassicales; family Brassicaceae; genus Brassica; species Brassica oleracea. The sequence continues at coordinate 10,305,838 of NC_027749.1, read as the reverse complement.
ATAACGATTTTGATGTAAATAAACAATCACCTTATACAACACCGGATTAAGGAGTTTCACCAAGTCCCGTCATTGTACCACATGCGCCAGAGAGCACCTTACTATTAAGTTATTAATTAACTACTTAGTAGTCAAGTTTGATCTCAATATATCTACGCACTTTCTTACAATCTACGAGACTACGACTTAATTAGTAGACATTTATATAAATATATATGTGTGGTTAATCCCTAGACAAATACGTATTTGTATGAGAAAGACATTTGTTACTTGTTACCATTGATGTAACTATTTTCATAAGAAAGAATATATGTTGTCAATAACGTACAGGAAAATTTACACATTACGAGATACCTATATCGTTATCAGTTACATGATTGTTATTACTAAAATTTAAGTGAATTTTACGGTGATTAGAGTACACACTATGCCATAAATAATTACCTACAGAATAAACTAAGTTGTCCAAATGCTTTGTCTCACTTTATTATATGTAATGTAAATATTGTATAGATAGATGCACATGACCATCTCTCTATACACTATTGATACATAATTAAATATTTTAATGCTACAAATGGCATGTGACCTCAAGTGTGGTGTTATATCTTTACTAGTATTGACTCCATGCTTCACATGGAATTATTTTTTCTTACAAATATTTTGAAAAATGTTAAGTTGGATATAATATAAATTGGTAACTACAGTTAGTTATAAATGGATAGTTTCACATTATTTTGCAGATCGAACACACAAAAAGATAAACATAACCATTATATAAAATTATATATATATCTAGAAAGACTTCAAAAAGTTATCTTAGACAATATATAATCTAGAAAGACTTCATAAAGTTATCTTAGATAACTATAACATCACCTGGCAAATTTCATTGTCTCACTGAACATTATTTATGGCAATCAAGAGGATGTAGTAGATAGAAAAATAACTTTCTTATTGTTGTTTATTGAAATATCAAATATTTGAAAGAATATTGTGTGTTGAAAAAACTGCAGTAGTTGAGAAAAAAAAAACTGCAGTAATATAAATATGTAGCTGCTAATATATACCTCTGGTAATTTTGTCTCCCATCATCCAATGGAGCATTGATTATGCCATCTTCGATGCTTCATGCTGATTTTTTTTTTTTTTTTGCTAACCGAGTATCCTGGCCCCACCGAGGTGGTCCAGACTAGAGACCGAAGTAAGTATGGACGCTGCCAGGGCGTCACCATGTGGTTCACCGTGTAACGGTCTTCGGTCTCGGATGCTGCAGCCCACATGTAAATTCCGCAGTGGCCAAGGCTCAAACCCAGGGACGGACACTCCAGTTGGAGCTCCTATACCACTAGACCAAAGCAACTTGGTTATCTTCATGCTGATCTTGCTCCTACAAATGTGAAACTTACATAAACCAATTGTATTTTTGAATATTTTAAAGACTAAAACTATAGAAAAAGTACCAAATTGCTCACTATCGAATGTTGAGGATGTTTTCAATCTACCTATTGGTGTAAAACCTGTTGCACAGTAAGAAAACAGTTTAACAATATGATTCTTTCCTACTGAAATAATAGAAGCTCGTTTACCTTTTATCAAAATATATTCTTCTTCATATGTTTCTTTTTTTCCTCTATAGATTGATATCGTGCTTTAGGAGATTTCTAGTTGTGGTGACAAAAAAAGAAGAAGGAGATTTCTAGTTGCAGGAAAACATGGAACGGATTTCTCATAATTTGCCATCATTATAATAACAATGAATCACTTACTTCTTCCTTTTAAAATGTGATGCTCCTGGTTTTGATAATTCAATCACAAGTTAAAATTTTTTGGTAATAGATAAAACGTAGAGAAGAAAGCCAGTACACTTACAGATTATATAGGAGAGATGAAGAAAACAGTTTGATAAAAAAGTAACTAACGTGGTATTAAAATTCAGAGAAAATAAAGAATTTTTTAGGTAGTTGAGGATTGCATAAAAATAGGAGATGGCGAAAAAAATTCAATTTTTTTTTAATTTTCTTTTTGTAAAAATTTGTCAAATGTCAAAACCTGATTCGTCAGGCGACTTGTGATTTAGTATAATATACGTGAACGTGTTGACAAAAAAAAAGGGATATGTGAACGTCTTGACCTAGTGACGCTTGACCCATGATCTTAATTTTAATTTAGTTTATCTTTTCCCAGTTTCTTTTTGTTTCGTCCAATTCACCTTTCTTAAATATGTTATCAAACTTTCAATCCAACAAGTTGGTCCAAACAGCGTCGTCTTAATTTAATTCTTGATGAACTGTTAAAAGTGCAATTTAGTAAATCTCAATCAAATATAATATATATGTTTACAACTTAATCTTATTGTTAGTTGGTGTATCATTTTTAAAAACAATTATAGTGAAAACATCGACAATCTTTACATCTACAACTTCAAATAATCAATTGGATGCATCAATTGGATGCTTGATCTTAATTTTTTAAGATATAAGTACAGTGTATGCAGTATGTATACATCTTAGTTTTTAAGCATGCATATGATGATGTGCATATGTTAATCCATATAATTACACCCCAAAAAATATGTTAATCCATATAATTACAGCGAACGAAGTTGACCGACAAGAAGATCAGATATGAGCAATAGTTAGCAGTTTATTAATCTTTCACATAAGTTCCTAGCTTGCATGTGCATTTCACTCTCTTCAAGATTCCATGTTTCAACTTGCTATTTAATAGTGTTACATATCACAAAACCATATGTTCATCTTTCTTTATGTAACTAAGGGACCGTACGTATTACTATATACACGAGTATATATACCAATTAATAGTTCCGACTCTCGCCCAAGTAAACAAATCATAGCAAAAGTGAGAGAGAAGAGACCACACTTGTCGTAAGTTTTCTATGTTAGGATACTATGTACCTTAAAAATAATTATTGGGTGTGACTGGTAACCATCGAGGAACATTAGGAATGAATAGGAAAAAAACGAATAGGAATAAATTTTTGGGAATGATGAGGAATGAGGATTCCTAATCAAAATTAACAACACTACAAGAAATATGTACATTGTTAGCGCGAGAAATATGCTATAGTAGATGTTTGATAGCGAATTCACAAATGCTATATATGCGGCAACAATCATAGGTACCTCTCCTACGATAGTGTTTTCTGAACGCTACGAAATATACAGATAAGATAGCAACACTTATATGATATTATTAACTTAACTGTAGCTTTTGATTCGTGTTATGATGTACATATAATGACATTGATATAATGCTATAACTAGAAATATAACAATTAAAAATTATTTTGAATATTTAATTAGGATTAATTAGTTAAAAGTTAAATAATTATAAATTAAATCGAAAATTATTTTGTAACTGAAAATAAAATAAATTTTATTAATAAATTAAATTTGGTTTACAGATTAATTCTGGTTTACAAAACTAAACCAGAAATTAAAAAATAAAATCAGACCACTACAATTTTCCTAACTCGGTTTCACTTAACCAGACCTAAAAAACCTAAACCTAAAGAAAAAACTCATGCCGCTTCCTCCATAGCCTTGTCCCTCTTCCAGCAGCCATGAACTTTGATTCCTCCAGCCGCCACGAGACTTGCATCCTCAAGCCGCCATGAACCTTGCTTCCTCCAGCCGCCATGAACCTTGGCTCCTCCAGCTATCTTTACCAAAAAAAAACAAAATCAGATTCGTAATAGAGCAACAGAGAGAAGGAGATACACAGATACGAAGAGAGAGAGAGAAAGAGAAAGAGAGAGAGAGAGAGAGAGAGAGAGAGAGAGAGAAACGTTGACCATGGTGGTGGTGAGACAAGGGGGAAAACGGTGGTGGTGAGACGAGGAGGAGACGCGGTGGTGGTGAGACGAGGAGGAGACACGGTGGTGGTAAGATGAGAGAGGCGTTGAGAGATATAACAATTGAGAACAATCCGTTGCAAATGTAACCTGAAATTATCGTAAGTTTTTCATGCATTCCATTGCTCATAGTAACGCTTCCATCTCTGCATGAAAAGGAGAGAGGGAATCCCGGACATTCCTTGCCCCCATCAATACCTCAATTCCTTCTAAGGTACTGTACCATCTTTGACCTGAAAAAATATCATTCTCTTTCCAGGAACCATCCATAAAACACCATCTTCCTAGAATTGACGGAAGAGTCGTAGCCTCTACCTGTGGAGTTCTCTTTTTGCCATTCAATATATGTGCCTCAGCCCAGAGTTTTGATTCCGTTTCTGCCAGTTTAATGGTATCCAGAGGATCCACATCCAGATTACTAAAGACTTTATTATTTCTTCCTTTCCATATGTACCACATTATCCATGCAAACTGGTGATCCTCCATCTGTGGAACAACTCTTCAAAAGAGATGATCCATGTTCACAAATTTTTCTTAAATATTTGATAATTTGTTTTCTAAGTAATTTTTCTTAGTTATATCTTATATAAAATTTTGTATTTTCGAGTTTATAATTTAATTTTAGAGTTTTCTTTTTTGAACATAATAATTTTGAGTGTATCAGAATATTAGGTCTAAGATTTGTAGTTAAATTTTCAAAATTTTAGTTTTGAAGTTTATATTTAGAGTATTGTATGTATAGTAAAGTTTAGTGTATATGGAATATAAAGTTTTGAGTAAGGGGATTTGGGTTGAAGATAAGATCTAAAAGTAAAGTTTAATATTTTAAATTTTAAAATATAAGATTTTATGTTTAGATTTATGATTTGGGGTATAGTGTTTATGTTTATAGTTTAGGGATTGGAATATAGTATTTGGGGTTTAAATTATGATTTGAAATTAAATTATGAATTTAAATTTAACATTTAAGTTAAATTATGAAAAAGAATAGAGTTTTAAGGTTTATATTTAGGGTTTAGGGTTTAAAAGAATTTTAGGGTTTAAGGTTTTAAGCATGTACAAAAAAACCGTGGCAATTTTGTGGCTATTTTATAAAGACCTACAAAACATTTTGTAGCCAAATCGTAGCAAGAAAATACTCTTTATAAATTGTCTTTTTTTGTCATTCAATCTTTGATGATTTGTTTTTAAATAATTTTTCTTACTTATATCTTATTTCAAAATTTATATTTTGTACTTTGGAATTTAAGTTTAAAGTTATTTTTGAACATAATAAATTGATATTTATTTTAAGAATTAATATTCAAGTTTGGAAATATTAGATTAATATCAAGATTATCATTTTGGTCATCATTTAATAATTTTGTATGTTTACACAAAATGTATAATTTATATTTGAAGTCATGATTTAGGATATAGAGATTGATTAAAGATTAAGGATACGTGGTTAGGAAATTATAGTTTAAGATCAAGAAGATTAAATTTTAAGTTTAATTTTAAGATTTGAAGTTATAATATAAAAAGATTAGAGTTTTAAGGGTTGTGTTCAGTGTTTAGGGTTTAAAACCATGTTTAAGGTTTAGGGGTTCAAATAGATTTTCTTAGCATTATAAAAATGCTATTATAAGTCTTTCGTAGTTTTATTAAGCCGCTTAAATAATATTTTTGGCGCTTAAATCTAAATTCCCGCTAAGTATTGGTGAAACCGGTGATTTTATTTTTTCCGCTCACGTAATTCTTAAAATAGCATTTATTAAGTGATATTTTAGGTTTTTCTCTATCATAGCGTTTATTTAATGCTATTATATAATACAGAAATTTCAAAATCATCTACGATAGCACTTCAGTAAAACGTGCTATAATAATGTGCTATCAATGTAGAATTTTTTTTGTAGTATAAGGAACAAATTTGCATTATAATTCTCTACAAAAAAAAGAATGAGAAGGTGATGCAGCACCACTCATCTGTGACGTTCACGCCATTACACCGCTTTAGGCGTATTTCCTTTTTACGAATAAGTATGTTTTCTTATTAGTTAAGGGAATTACAAATCCCTTAGGTTTTTGGCTTTTATAGTTCTTATATATATAGATACTAGGGAGGGATATAAAACCCACACTTTGATTATTGAATGACAAATTTAGATTTTTGTTTTAAAGAGCTTTCACAAGCACTGTGAAGAGTATTCGCGCCTATCGTCCTCTTTTTCGATTTACGTCGGAAACGCGTTACCTAACCCAAGATCAAACCCTTGATCTTTGATTCCTTAGCTTCCACCCTCTATCAGTTGGTATCAGAATCAGAACGTTTCAGAAAGGAATTTCACGTTTTCAATGACAAAGAAAACGGGAACCGGAGGTGGCGACACCGAAGGATCAACCACAAAATGGACTGAACTACGAACCCTACTTGTTGAGATGCAGACAGTGACGCTTACATCCATGACAGCATCACAAACTTCCATCCAACAACTCAGCGAGTCAGTCAACACCATGACCGCTCGCTTAGATGCCCTCACCGCCGCTTTAACAAATCGGGTCGACCTTCAAGGCCAACCGATCGTTAATGCACCACCACCACGACAAGCACAAACCACCTTCCCCCACCTCCACCACACAACCAACAACGCCTTCCACCACAACACCAGCAACAATTCCCCGCTCCATTACAACATCATCGGCAACAAAACCGACGTCATAATCAGCGGGTCGACGACAGAACACAACCGGTTATGTCTGATGATGAGGATGAGCTCCACCGACAGGCTTACTTTGAGGACTTACAACTACATGAAAATTATGACAACTGCTGGGAACGTAGCTTTCGGGTTGACATACCAGAATTTCATGGTGGATTACGAGGTAATGATCTCATAGACTGGCTGATTTCAGTTGACGAAATCTTTGAATTCAAACAGGTGCCACCGACTCGTCGTGTTTCTCTTGTTGCCATGAGGTTCCGAGGACATGCCGCAACCTGGTGGAAACAACTGAAAACAACTCGTTCTCGCATGGGCAAAGCACCAATTCAATCATGGGAAAAGCTAACAAAACATCTTTGGCAAGCCTTCTTACCACATAACTATGAACATACCATGTATACGAGGTTGCAAAATCTCCGGCAAGGTAATCGTACCGTGGACGAATATGCAGAAGAATTTGCGTTACTTTTAACTCGTAATGAGATTCATGATAGTCAAGTTCAACTTGTTTCTCGCTTCATTGGGGGATTACGACTGCAACTGCAGACTTCAATGGCCCGATTTGATCCAACAATAATTGGTGAAGCACATCGGCGCGCGGCCTCGTTTGAGGAGCAATCTAAACCGTCTTCTTGGTCGCAATCCGTAAACAAAGCGTGGACGCAGGAACAAACAGGAAGCACCGTCTCCACACAAAAAGAAACGGGTGATACTACTTCCTCCGCGACTAAACCGGCAATTCAGGAAGAACAACAGGTGCGGCGGTCTACACGACCCAATGCTCTCCGGTGTTATTCTTGCGGAGAAAAAGGCCATCGACAAACGGCTTGCCCTCACGCAACACGTCGTGGACTTCTTCTTGACGATACAATTGATGATCAGGAAGTTTACGACTCCCAAGCCGAAGACACCCTCGATGACGACGCCGAAATTCACCCCACCGCTGGAGATATTGGACACTTACTTGTCCTACGCCGCACTTGCCTTACTCCACGAAAGCAAGACGAAAAGTGGCTTCGTACGAACATCTTTCGCTCCACCTGGACTATTAAGGATCGTGTGTGTAGCTTTGTGATTGATTCCGGGAGTAGCAAGAACGTTATTTCTGAATATGCGGTTGACAAACTCGGCATTACACGAGAGACTCACCCATCACCCTACACTCTCGGCTGGCTACATGAAAACACTACGGTACGGATTACTCAATGGGCCTTGGTCTCTTTCTCGATCGATCCTCATTACAAAGATTGCATCTATTGTGATATCGCGACAATGGACATAAGCCACCTTTTGTTAGGACGATCGTGGGAATATGATCGAAAATCATTCATTACGGAGCTGATAATACATACCAGTTCACCTGGGACAATCATAATATACTACTACTACCTTCGAAGGACCCCATGCTACCGATCCCTGCTACTCCTAGCGACCCATCTCCTTCTCCTCCACCAAAACAGATCTCTTTGATCTGTTCGTATGAGACCTTACGAGCAGAATTACAAACGGAAGGCCGAGCATTCGTCTTGATGCAAGCTTCACCCAAGACTCATCTTCCTTCTCCAACAATTCACAAAGATATCGCGACGGTCCTGGACGACTTTCGGGACGTCTTTCCAAAGGATTTACCGACCAGTTTACCCATGTTACGTGACATCCAGCATCACATTGATCTTGTGCCAGGAGCAACTCTACCTAAACGACCTCATTACCGAATGAGTCCAGACGAGCATGAAGAACTACGGCGTCAGGTCGAAGATCTCCTCCGTAAAAGTCATGTTCGTGAGAGCCTTTCTCCCTGTGCAGTACCAGCGCTTCTCATCCCGAAGAAAGATGGATCATGGCGCATGTGCGTCGACAGCAGAGCCATCAATTAGATCACCGTTCGTTATCGTTTCCCGATTCCTCGACTCGATGACTTATTGGATTAAATTGGTTCTGCTTCAATTTTTTCGAAAATTGATCTCAAAAGTGGTTACCACCAAATACGTATCAGACCGGGCGATGAATGGAAGACAGCGTTTAAGACGCGTGAAGGATTATTTGAGTGGCTTGTAATGCCTTTCGGCCTCTCCAATGCACCAAGTACCTTTATGCGGATCATGAACCAAGCTCTACGCCCTTTCATTGGAAAATTTGTGGTCGTCTAATTTGACGACATACTAATTTTTAGCTCCTCTTTCACCGAGCATGTGATCCATATCCGAGAGGTTTTGACGGTTCTCCGCGCCGAGAAGCTGTTTGGCGCCCAAGAAGTGTGAATTCGGGGTTCCAGAGGTTCTTTTTTTGGGCTACGTATTCTCCTCTGCCGGCTTATCAATGGATCAAACCAAAGTAGAGACTGTTCGATCATGGCCCATTCCCAAAACAGTCTCCGAAGTGCGTAGTTTTCATGAGCTAGCATCCTTCTATCGACGGTTTGTTAATCATTTTAGTTCCATTATGGCACCTATCACTAGCTGCATGAAGGACAACAAGTTTCACTGGACTCCGGAGGCAACTGCAGCGTTCGAATTAATCAAGATCAAACTCACGACAGCACCTATTCTCGTGTTACCGGACTTCTCGACTACCTTTGAGCTCCATAGTGATGCGTCCAAGCTAGGAATTGGGGCGGTATTGAGTTGTATTGAGTCAACAAGGCCGGCCTATTGCTTATTATAGTGAGAAACTCGCTTGTGCTCGTTCACGTTATAGTACCTACGATGTTGAATTCTATGCAATCGTTCAAGCAATCAAACATTGGCGCCATTACCTTGTTCACCGCGAATTTATTATATTCATGGATCACGTTGCCTTGCGGCATCTGGATAGCCAAGCAAAGGTTTCTTCGAGACATGCGTCATGGATTGCATATTTGCAGCAGTTCACTTTCTCCATTCGGTATCAATCAGGTAAGACTAACCACGTCGCAGATGCCCTAAGTCGTCGGCATACCTTGCTCACCGAGGTCCACGCTACAGTTATCGGATTTGCCTCTTTGGCTGATTTATATACGTAAGATATTTTCTTTCGCCGTTTGTTCGAAGACGCATCTTCTGGTATCTCCACCGAATACATGTTGCACGATTGGTTCCTATTCAAGGGTGTTCGTCTTTGCATTCCAGAAAGCAGTTTGAGGTTGAAAATCATACAGGAACTCAATAATGAAAGGCATATTTGTCGGGACAGGACGCTACAGTTGGCCTCTACGTCTTATTTTTGGCCGTCTCTGCGACGAGATGTCGAGAGATTTGTGGAGCGGTGCAGGACCTGTCAACTCGCTAAAGGGAAGGCTTCCAATGCCGGTCTCTATCTTCCTTTACCAATCCCGACACAGCCGTGGACGGACGTCAACATGGATTTTGTTCTCGGTTTTCCTCGCATTCAAAAAGGCAATGATTCAATCTTTGTAGTCGTCGATCGATTCTCCAAGATGGCTCATTTTATTCCTTTTAAAAACACGAAAGATGCAGTCATTGTCACTGTGCTTTTTTTTAGAGAAATTTATCGCTTACATGGCCTACCGACTTCCATCATTTTAGATAGGGATACAAGGTTTTTAAGTCACTTTTGGAGGTCGTTATGGAAGCTTTTGGGCACAAGCTTGGATATGAGTACTTCATATCATTCCCAGATGGATGGGAAAACTGAAGTTACTAATAGATCTCTCGGAAATTTGCTTCGTTGTCTGGTCGGCGACAATCTCAAGTCATGGGATGCCAAGCTTGGACAAGCCGAATTTGCACATAATCGTGCTTTAAATAGGAGTTTGGTTATTGCCCTTTTCAGGTTGTTTACGGAGTTCTTTCGCGTGGTCCGCTCGATCTCACGCCCCTGCCTGATCAAACGCGAGTTCACGGGGAAGCTGTGGATTTCGTTTCTAAGATACAGAAGGTTCACCAATTGGCTTCTTCACATTTAACTGCGTCTGCGTCCAAGTACAAGGCAGCGGCTGATAAGAAACAACGCGAGTTGTTATTTGAGACGGGAGATTTGGTGTGGGTCGTTCTCACTAAGGATCGCATACCGGCGGGGGAGTACAACAAACTCAACAACCGCAAGATCAGACCAGTTGAAGTGCTTGCAAGAATCAACCCCAATGCTTATCGAGTTCACCTCCCTCATCACCTTCGTACGTCTGACGTGTTCAATGTTAAGCATCTCTTTCCGTACCATGGTGACAATGATGATCCGGATTCGTGGTCGAATCCTTCACACCCGGGGGGACCTGATGCAGCACCACTAATCTATGACGTTCACGCCACTACACCGCTTTAGGCGTATTTCTTTATTTTCTTATGTCGGCTTTATTTCCTTTTTACGAATAAGTATGTTTTCCTATTAGTTAAGGGAATTACAAATCTCTTAGGGTTTTGGCTTTTATAGTTCTTATATATATAGATACTAGGGAGGGATGTAAAACCCACGCTTTGAGTATTCGCGCCTATCGTTCTCGTTTTCGATTTACGTCGGAAACGCGTTACCTGTCCCAAGATCAAACCCTTGATCTTTGATTACTTAGCTTCCGCCCTCTATCAGAAAGAATGAAGATGACAAAATATTCCTCATGAATTGTAATCTTTTTAAGGAATACTAAGGAATGTAGTGTTCCTCTTCATTCCCTTGGTTACCATTCAAACTTTTAATATGTACTAGGTTTGTTACTAGTTTTCTGTTATAAATCATATTGTGGATGTCCATAACCGGCCCGGTTCATAACCGGCCCGGTTCATAACCGGCCCAATGCTAGAGAGAGAGAGAGAATCGACCGTGAGGAGAGAGAGAGAGAGAGAGAGAATCGACATCTTGCCTTTTCCTTCTTAGATTATGATTTGTACTCTTTTTCCTTATTAGATTATGATTTGTACTCTTTCCATATTTGTATTTCCTTTCTTTAGTCATTCCATTATTCTATGACGGTGTAATTATGTATATATAAATGACTCCTTATGTTTATGAATAATACAGAAACATAGATTATATTCTCTAGTTTCACAACACGTTATCAACACGATAAAATCTAAATTACTAAGCTAAAACAAACCGCCTAAAACCATAACCTTAATCGGTGAACATCCTTACCGGCGAACCATCCTAATCTCGATCGCGAAACCTTACATCCCGATCCTTGTTTGCAATCTGTTCCCGATCAGCTTCAGCTCAAGGCGTTCCTGATCCTAGCTCAGACGATCTCGGCTTGTTCAACCTCACCTCGCAAACAAGACAATCTCAGATAGCTCGCGGACAGTTCGCGAACCGATCAGCACGTTGGATAGCTCGCGTTCCCGATCTCAGCAATCAGACAGCTCG
>NC_027749.1:10289937-10292506 GCF_000695525.1 Brassica oleracea var. oleracea | reverse complement strand
GAAACTGTGTGGTGAGGATATAACGGATAAGGATATGCTTGAGAAAACCTTTTCCACCTTCCACACAAGCAATGTGTTGTTACAACAACAGTACCGTGAGAAGGGCTTCACAACTTATGCTAATCTGATTCTTGTCTCTTGCTCGCTGAGCAGAACAATGAACTGTTGATGAGAAACAGTTAATTGAGACCTCCTGGAACAAACCCATCACCTGAGGCACATGAGACCGTAGAGACTAAGAAAGAGTCGAACCATGTCCAGAGTGATAGCCAACACAACCGTGGTCGTGGAAAATGGCATGGACGTGGTGGTCGAGACCGAAACTCGTTTGGTCGAGGCCAAGGTAACTCATATGGCCGTGGCTCCTATGGAGGCCGTGGACATGGCCGAGGCCGTGGTACATCTTTCAAGTCACAAAACTCGACCAAATCCGTGTGCCATAGATGTGGTATGGATAATCATTGGGCTAAGACATATAGGACTCCCAAACATCTCGTTGACCTCTACCAAGAAAGTTTGAAAGGGAAAAATCTTGAAGCTCATATGACTTATAAAGATGGTGAAGATGATTTCAATCTTGAACGAGACGATCTTATGGATTATAAAACTTCAGATTATTTAAAAGAATGAAGTTGAAATCGACATCTATGTTTTCGTGTTCTTTGCTTTATGTATTCTATGTTTTTTTGAACTTATTTTATTAATGAATGAAAGTTTTTATATGAAGTCTCTAAAGTATCATTCCGGGTATAGCCAGTCTCATTGAGGGCTACGACCAGACTAACATCCTATTGCCTAAGGGCACACATCTAGAGATATCTGATGAATTGTATTCACCCAGCTCTAAGAGAAGCCTATTGAGCTTTAAAGACATTTGAATGAATGGCTTTCATATTGAGACTAAGGGCGAAGGAAACAATGAGTTCCTTCAGATCATAGAGATCAGCCAAGGCTATAAGAAAGTCCTAGAGTCTATACATGCGCTCTCTACTGGCCTTTTACTATGCTAAGGTCGGAATGATAGAGACCAATGCTGGTGAGTTCACGTCCCAAGCGTTTAATGATTACTGTATGTCTATGGGGGTAAGTGTGTAATACTCCGTGGCACATGTACATACACAGAACGGCTTGGCCGAATCATCCATAAAACGAATTCAGTTAATAGCGAGACCATTGGTTATGAGGTCTAAGCTTCCGGCCACAGCTTGGGGACAGGCGGTCTTGCATGCAGCCGAACTGATTCGTATCAGACCGTCTAGTGAACATAAATATTCCCCATCACAATTGGTTACGGATCATGAGCCAGACATATCCCATCTTAAGACATTTGGTTGTGCCGTATATGTACCAATTGCTCCACCACAGAGAACAAAGTGGGACCTCAAAGGAGGATGGGGATATATGTTGGATATGATTCTCCCACGATTATAAAATACCTTGAGCCAACTACGAGTGATTTATTTAAGGCAAGATATGCAGATTGTCACTTTGATGAATACGAAAATCCAACATTAGGGGGAGATAGCAATAAGCTGGTAAAAAAAATATTACATGGAATCAAACATCCTTATCTTGGCAAGATCCTCAGACTCAGGAATGTGATTTAGAAGTTCAAAAAATTATACATTTACAAAATCTAGCTAATCAATTGCCAGATTCCTTTGCTGACCCGAAAAGAGTGACTAAGTCATATATACGAGCTGCTAATGCACCAATAAGAATTGATGTTCAAGAGGAACATAATCAAGTTGCTACAGAGTCTAGACAACGTTTGAAACGTTGAAGACCAATAGGTTCCAAAGATAAGAACCCTCGGAAAACAAAGAAAGGTGCTGAAATAGAAACCGAGGGACATGATATCCGAGACACGGCCGCGGCTGATCCGAAACCCCGGGACATGGCCGTGGTCGACCCTGATGCCCTTAAGGTGGCAGGCTCTGATGTACCAAACAATGATTCTTGGGACGTCAAGATTCATGGTACTGAAGTTCCTCTATTTATGAGTGCACTCAACGATCAGATTGGATCAAATGGAAAGAAGCTATAAACGTGGAGTTAAACTCTTTAAAGAAAAGAGATGTCTTTGGACCAATAGTCCGGACACCATATGATGTTAAACCAGTCGGCTATAAGTGGGTTTTTGTGAGAAAAATAAATGAACACTGCAAGGTCGTGAGATATAAAGCACGGCTTGTTGCACAAGGATTCTCACAGAGACCAGAAATCGATTATGAGGAGACATACTCCCCTGTGGTGGACGCAACTACTTTTAGATTCCTGATAAGTCTGGCTATAAGAGAGAAATTAGACTTGCGGTTAATGGATGTTGTAACTGCATACTTATATGGGCCACTGGATAATGAGATTTATATGAAAGTCCGAGAGGGTATATAGTTGAAAAACAAATCGAGTACTCGAGAACAACACTGTATAAAGTTGAATATGTCACTTTATGGATTGAAACAATCAGACCGAATGTGGTACAACAGGTTAAGTGAGTACCTAGAGAGGGAAGGATACAAGAATGATCCGATCAGCCCTTGTATCTTTATAAAGAAATTCGGCCAGG
>NC_027749.1:10287536-10289846 GCF_000695525.1 Brassica oleracea var. oleracea | reverse complement strand
TAAGAAAGAATTCGAGATGAAAGATCTTGAAAAAAACAAAGTTTTGTGTCGGATTACAGCTTGAGTACATAAGAGATGAAATCCTTGGGCATCAAATGGCATATACAGAAAAGTACTCAAGAGATTCAACATGGCCGAGTCTCACCCATTATCTAGCCCCATGGTCGTGAGGTCCCTCGGCTGGACACTGATCTGTTCCGTCCTAAGATGGGCGATAAAGATGTCCTTGGTCCCGAAGTGCCATATCTCAGTGCCATAGGAGCTTTGATGTATCTGGCTAGTCATACGACCAGATATATGTTTTGCCGTGAATCTATTGTCTAGATTAAGCTCTTGTCCAACCCAAAGGCACTGGAACGGGATTAAACATGTTCTTCGTTACCTGCAAGGAACGAAAGACTTGGGTTTATTTTATACTAACCAAAACAAAGAAGGTTTAGTTGAATTTGCTGATGCAGGTTATCTTTCGGATCCACACAATGCTCGATCACAGACAAGCTATGTTTTCACACATTGTGGAATGGCCATATCATGGCGTTCCATGAAGCAAACGATCGCAGCCACGTCTTCAAACCATTCGGAGATCTTGGCTGTTCATGAGGCCAGCCGCGAGTTGTTCAGAACAGGGGGAGTAATACGTGTTGTACTCTTTTTCCTTCACCATGGTTTTGTCCCACTGGATTTTTCTGGTAAGGTTTTAATGAGGCAACATCTAAAGCGTATTACAATCCCTGTATGGTTATGACATCCAAGGGGGAGCGTTATAAATCATATTGTGGATGTCCCTAACCGGCCCGGTTCATAACCTGCCCGGTTCATAACCGGCCCGGTTCATAACCGGTCCGGTTCATAACCGGCCCAATGCTAGAGAGAGAGAGTCGACCGTGAGGAAAGAGAGAGAGAAAATCGACATCTTGTCTTTTTCTTATTAGATTATGATTTGTACTCTTTCCATATTTGTATTTCCTTTTTTTAGTCTTTCCATTATTCTATGACGGTGTATTTTTCTATATATAAAAAGCTCGTTATGTTTATGAATAATACAGAAACATAGATTATATTCTCTAGTTTTACAGTATTTTCAACAAATACATCACACAATTAAATGTTAGTTGTATTCAATATATCATTATTGGTAACACGAAACTAAACATTATTGATTTTAGCGATGTTGTCTTCTTTTATTTTTTTTTTGGTAATATGATTTGAGTAATAACAAAACAAAACTGTCATCTCGGTGTTTGTTTTTGTTAAACCAACATGTCATTTTTCTCACTACGTGTATCAATTTTGTTGTTCTTTCAGCATTTATGGCTCTTGTTATTATAACCTACGTGTATCAATTTTGTTGTTCTTTCAGCATTTATGGCTCTTGTTATTATAACCTACGTGTATCAATTTTGTTGTTCTTTCAGCATTTATGGCTCTTGTTATTATTACACTTAAAATTTATTGAAGTTGTACTGGAACAGTACACCGTATTTTCTATCATTAACAAAGAAGGAAGAAAACAAAAGTAACATCATGAGTTATGCACAAAATGAAGAAAATAAGTACCATTAATAAAAAAATAATATCACCAAAATGTCAGTTAGTTTTTTACCTCAAAGTAATCTGCTTACAACCATTTTAACCTGAAGTTGTTTTAAAAAAAAACCATTTTAACCCGACAAATAAATGGTGAGAAACTAAAGCGAACAAAAAAAATTGAAAAATAATAACTAACTAGATCTCGATCCGCGCAACCGTGCAGTTTTTTTTTTCATTTATTTTTATATAAACATTTTGTTTTCAATTCTAAATTGGTATATATTATAATATATATGTGTTTATCAATTTTTAAAACATAATAAGTTTACGGTATATTTTTTTCATTAAATAGATTGTTTCAAACTTTCACATGTATTTGTATCTTCTTCTATATATATTTTTTCGGATTATTATTTCATTATTAAAATCATAACTATATATATAAAGATTAGTAAAATATTTTTTTATTGTCATATTCAAAAATATTGTAACATTTCACAAATTTAGAAAGTTTTTAAAAAATTAAACATTTAGTTTTTGTTTAATTTTTAAAATAAACTATATAGTTTAAAATTTGTTTTCATTGGTTTAAGGCAGTAAAGATTAATAATTGTTAGATAATATGAATTTTTTTATTTTAAATGTTTTTTTATAACTTTCAAAGTTAACATCGACAAATATTTAAATAATTAACATATGGAGGTATAGTGTTACAAAATTAAATTATATATATTTAATTTATACTATCTATAAATCCAATGGATCATCTATTGTTTAAAT
>NC_027749.1:10285933-10287195 GCF_000695525.1 Brassica oleracea var. oleracea | reverse complement strand
AAATATTGTTTTATTGTCATATTCAAAAATATTGTAATATTTTACAAATTTATAAAGTTTTTAAAAAATTAAACATTTAGTTTTTGTTTAATTTTTAAAATAAACTATATAGTTTAAAATTTGTTTTCATTGGTTTAAGGTAGTAAAGATTAATCATTGTTAGATAATATGATTTTTGTTATTTTAAATTTTTTTTTATAATTTTAAAAGTTAACATCGATAAATATTTAAATAATTAACATATGGAGGTATAGTGTTACAAAATTAAATTATATATATTTAATTTATACTATCTATAAATCCAATGGATCATCTATTGTTTAAATCCAATTATTGATAGCTCAATATAAATTTCTGGTAGGCCCAAAGTTTAAATGATAAGATTATAGATTAAATATAACATGACTTTTTAGGAATAAATTCATTAAATCCATTTTTAAAAATATCACACATGAATCAAAGTTGTGACTTTTGTTTTAATATAAGATAAGAGCATCATTATCGCCCGTATCTAGCGGGTATCTTATGTTTAATTTAATTTAAAAGAAAATCAAAAAGACAAATAAACCAAAGAGGCGTCTCTTAATTTGGTACCAGAAAAGCCGTCTCTTCGCCTTCCTCTCTTCCTCTCTATCTCTTCCTCTCTGTCTCTCCCCACTCCCTCTCCCATGGCGGCTTCTTCTACATTCTCCCTCCGTTAGATCTTTGCAAACCGGGGCTTCCGGCGATGATGATCGTCAACTCCCTCCGCCGCTGTCTCCGTCATCCATCGCTGGGTATCACGTGAGCTCCGGCGGATACATGCGCGGAGCTGTCTATCGTGAGCCAAATCAGCCTCTAACAATCGAAGAATTTCACATTCCCCGACCAAAAGTGAATGAGATTCTCATCAAAACCAAAGGTAATTAATTACATATATCCTCATGGCTTAATTCGTTTTGAAATAATTTAATAAAAAAAAGCTTTGATTTTTATTTTTCAATTTGGTATGTGGCAGCTTGTGGAGTATGCCACTCTGATCTACATGTGATGAAAGGAGAGATACCATTCTCTAGTCCTTGTGTTATTGGTCATGAGATCACTGGTGAAGTCGTTGAACATGGTCCTTTTACTGATCACAAGATCATCCAAAGGTTTCTCAAAATATTTTAATTGGAATCATATTTTTTCATATTACAAATTCTGAATGTCTCAAACCTTTTTTGTTCCAGATTTCCAATTGGTTCTCGTGTAGTTGGAGCTTTCATTATGCCATGTGGAAC
>NC_027749.1:10262175-10282091 GCF_000695525.1 Brassica oleracea var. oleracea | reverse complement strand
GAGGTGGAAAGTGTAGACCTTTCATTGGATTCTCAGTTTTTAGCTGATACTCTTTACTCGGATACAGGACCATGATGACATTTTTGCTTATAATAGAGCTAAAGGAACTCTTTATATACAATGGTGAAACTCGTCTGTTTTTGCGTCATGATGGTAAAAAAGTTAAATTTGATTAGGCTTTTGTGGCATGTTAGGGGGAAGCATGATTGGTTTACATTTTTTGCTTTCCGGCAGATTCACCGGTGTATATGTACAGTATGGGAGGGATGGCTGAGTACTGCGTCACACCAGCTCATGAGTCTCTGCCCTACACTGAGTCTGCCATTCTAGGCTGTGCTGTTTTTACAGCATATGGTGCTATGGCTCATGCTGCTGAGATCCGTCCTGGAGATTCTATTGATGTTATTGGAATCGGTGGTGTTGGCTCAAGGTATGTTACTTATATGTGTCATTGTTGTTTTATTACTTGATTTGGTATGACCAGAAACTAACCATCTTTGAGGTTGTTGCTTCAGTTGTTTGCAGATAGCGAGGGCTTTTGGAGCCTCTGATATAATAGCTGTGGATGTCCAGGATGATAATTAAATTGGAGAAGGCTAAGACTCTTGGTGATACTTCTTGGCTAAAAGCAAGACTCCCTAAAAGAACCAATCGCCATCAAGAAGTTTAACTGTTTAAAAAGTCCAAAAACGGAGATGGTGTTTCCCCAACTGCCATCTCGCGATCAGGAAATTGCTTCTCTAGTCATCATGTTGCAACAATTACAAAGAAGACGACATAAGGGAATTTCTTCTCTACTCATCATCTGGTAATGGCTCACAAACTCATCAAACAAATTTTTTCGTTTTTATTTTTTATGTTTTTATTTTAAAATCAATAGTTAAAATGGTATCTTCTACTATGTTTTAAGAAAAAGTTTAAGTTTAATAAGAAAAATAAAAAAATTTGGTGTTTAATTAATTTTTTTTTAAGAACCTTTAAATAAGAAACTTGCAATGGAGCACGTAAATTTTCGGGTCTCTTAATCTAGTCTCTTAATTCACTTTTACAATTAAAAAATATTAAAAAAAATAAGAGACCTATTTAGGGTCTCTAGGATAATGGTGCTCTAAGGCCACCTTTATCGCAAGTAACAAGAGAGTTTTTAGTGGCTTGGATCCCACAAAAGTGTGAATAATCGATTCTAAAAGTCACCAAAGAAGAAACGGTAAGTGTGAGTTTTTTCAACTGTTCACAAGTCCCATTGACACGTGCCGGCTAGCAATTGGTTCACTTTTTAATTTTTAATTTTTTTAAATCAGAAAAAAAAAAAAATTAAGAAACCCTTATGGGTTTTTATGGATAATGATGCTCTAAGGGAAAGCCTTTTTGGATCCAGATCCTCCTTTGCTACTTCTTCTTCTCTCTCTCTATCCTTGTATGCTACTACTCTCTTTTATATATTTCTATAAACCAACGTAAAAAAAACAAATCCATGGGGTTCTTCGCTTCACAATCCCAACGCACTTGTCTCTCTATCACTTCTTCTCCTCCTCCGTCTCTTCACAAATGTCACGTAACCCTAGATTCTGCTTCTTCCTCTTCCTTTTCTTAAACTCCTCTGTTTTCTTCTCCATCCCCTGTTTCTCCATTGACGAACAAGGCCAAGCTCTGCTCTCATGGAAATCTCAGCTAAACATCTCCGCCAACTATTTAGCCTCTTGGAACGCCGCAGAATCAAATCCTTGCAAATGGGTCGGAATCAGATGCAACGCGAGAGGCCAAGTCTCGGAGATACAACTCCAAGTCATGGACTTCCAAAGCCCATTACCGTCGACCGATCTCCGGCGGTTAAAGTCGCTGACTTCACTCAGTTTAACCTCCGTGAATCTCACTGGTTCCATCCCAAAGGAGCTCGGAGACTTGCCTGAGCTCGAAGTTCTCGATTTAGCTGATAACTCTCTCTCCGGTGAGATCCCTGTCGAAATCTTCAAGCTCAAGAAACTCAAGACTCTGTCTCTCAACACCAACAACCTCGAAGGTGTGATTCCTTCGGAGCTAGGGAACCTCACTAGCCTCCTCGAGCTCACTCTCTTCGACAACAAACTCGGTGGAGAGATTCCAAAGAGTATCGGACAACTCAAGAATCTAGAGATATTCCGTGCGGGCGGGAACAAGAATCTAAGAGGAAAGCTTCCTTGGGAGATAGGCAACTGCGAGGGGCTCGTGACTTTAGGTCTCGCCGAGACGAGTCTCTCCGGTAAACTCCCGGCCTCGATCGGGAACCTCAAACACGTTCGGACAATAGCTTTGTACACGTCGCTCTTGTCGGGTCCAATCCCCGACGAGATTGGGAACTGCACGGAGCTTCGAAACCTTTACTTGTACCAAAACTCGATCTCCGGTTCGATTCCGACCGCGCTGGGGCGTCTCGAGAAGCTTCAAAGTCTTCTCTTGTGGCAGAACAATCTCGTCGGGAAAATCCCAAACGAGCTCGGGAACTGCCCGGAGCTTTTCCTAATCGATCTATCGGAGAATCTCCTTACCGGGAACATCCCGAGAAACTTGGGGAGCCTTCTCAGTCTCCAAGAGCTTCAGCTCAGCGTTAACCAGCTCTCTGGGACCATCCCCGAAGAGCTAGCGAACTGCAGGATGCTGACGCATTTGGAGATTGACAACAACCGAATCTCCGGCGAGATTCCGCCGTTGATTGGTGAATTAACGAGCTTGACGATGTTCTTCGCGTGGTCTAATCAGTTAACCGGGAATATACCGGAGAGTCTTTCTCAATGCGAGGAGCTTCAAGCGATTGATCTCTCTTACAACGGTTTAACCGGTTCGATCCCTAGCGGAATCTTCGAGCTAAGAAACCTCACGAAGCTTCTTCTCCTGTATAACGACTTGTCTGGACTCATACCGCCGGAGATTGGGAACTGCACGAATCTTTACCGGCTTCGACTCAACGGAAACATAATCACAGGGAATATTCCGGGTGAGATTGGGAATTTGAAAAACCTCAACTTTATCGATATTAGCGAAAACCGTCTCATAGGAAACATTCCTCCGGTTATCTCCGGTTGCGTAAGCCTCGAATTCGTTGATCTGCATTCCAACGGTTTAACCGGTTTGATACCCGGTACGCTTCCAAAGAGCTTGCAGTTAATCGATTTCTCCGGTAATTCACTAACCGGTTCTCTACCATCCGGTATCGGGTCGTTAACCGAACTCACGAAGCTTAACCTCGCGAAGAATCGTCTCTCCGGCGAAATCCCTAAAGAAATCTCCTCTTGTCGGAGTCTCCAGCTTCTCAACCTCGGCGACAATAGCTTCACCGGAGAGATACCAGACGAGTTAGGACGAATCACTACACTCGCGATTTCTCTCAATCTGAGCTGTAACTCCTTCACCGGAGAGCTCCCGCCGCGATTCTCCAGCCTCGTGAATCTCGGATCGCTCGATATCTCTCACAACAAACTCGCCGGAAACCTAAACGTCTTGGCTGATCTCCAGAACTTAGTCTCACTCAACATCTCCTTCAACGACTTCTCCGGCGAGTTACCGAACACACTGTTTTTCAAGAAACTGCCACTCTCTGTACTCGAATCCAACAAGGGGCTTTTCATCTCGGCCCGGCCCAATAACGAGACCCAAACCCGACACAGATCCGCAGTGAGACTAACCGTGTCGATCCTCGTCGCAGCAAGCGTGGTTCTCGTTCTCATGGCGGTTTACACTCTCGTCAAAGCGCAACGAGTCGCCGGAAAAACAGAGGAGCTAGACACGTGGGAAGTGACGCTCTACCAGAAACTCGATTTCTCAATCGACGACATCGTCAAAAACCTTACTTCGGCCAACGTGATCGGAACCGGAAGCTCCGGCGTGGTGTACAGAGTCACCATCCCGTCCGGTGAGACTCTAGCGGTGAAAAAAATGTGGCCGAAGGAAGAAACCGGAGCGTTTAACTCGGAGATCAACGCGCTCGGATCGATCCGACATCGGTACATAATCCGTCTTTTGGGCTGGTGTTCTAACAAGAACGTGAAACTGCTGTTTTACGATTATCTCCCCAACGGGAGTTTAAGCTCTCTGCTTCACGGTGCTGGTAAAGGGAGAGGTGGAAGGGCTGATTGGGAGGCTCGATACGATGTCGTTTTAGGTGTTGCGCATGCCTTAGCTTATCTCCACCATGATTGTCTACCTCCGATTCTACACGGCGACGTTAAAGCTATGAATGTCTTATTGGGTTCCCGGTTCGAACCTTACTTAGCCGATTTCGGTTCTGCCAAAACCGTAAATACCGATGGAGATTCGTCGAAATCGAGTAACCGGCCTCCGTTTGCTGGTTCTTACGGTTACATGGCTCCAGGTAAATTCCATCAAATTCATATATTATATACATTGCTATTGCCAAATTCAAAAATATAAAAATATATTCAGTAAAATAAAAACATTCAAAAATAAAGAATTCAATAATGATATTTTTATATGTATACAGAACATGCCTCCATGCAACGTATAACAGAAAAGAGTGATGTGTGTATAGCTACGGAGTGATATTATTAGAGGTGTTAACCGGAAAGCATCCATTGGATCCGGATCTACCGGGAGGTGCACATTTGGTTCAATGGGTGAGAGATCATCTAGCCGAGAAAAAGGCTCCAGGAGAGATTCTAGACCCGAGACTACGTGGACGAGCAGATCCAATAATGCACGAGATGCTCCAAACGTAAGCGGTCGCATTCCTCTGCGTGAGCAATAAGGCAGCCGATCGGCCTATGATGAAAGATATTGTGGCAATGCTTAAAGAGATTAGGCAGTCTGGCATCTGACGGTCGGAAGCTGATATGATAAAAGGCGGAGAATGGCAGCCGCATCCGTTGCCGCCGGAGAAAATTGTCACTCCTCGAGGTTCACCTATTTGTTCGTTCACGTTCTCTGATGAATCCGTATAAAAACGTATAGCACTATACTGCAATTAGGGTGATGACATTTAGAAAGATGTGTAATATTTGTTGTTAATGATTTTATTAGAATCATTGAGAAAGAACCTTTGGGCTTATTTTTCTTGGTTTGAGAGGTTTTGTTATTGTTTTCTTGTAAACGAGATGAAGAATGTTAATGTATTATCACAATACTAAAAGCCAGCCAGATATCCTTTGATATTAAGTTATCCACGTCATCAAAAATAATCATCTAATCACAACATTTTATTTTTGTTTTGAGTCTCAATACTCTGAGCTTGGGTGTGTGAATTTATTTGGTTTCATTGGGGCTTTCTTTTCCATTTACCTAAATCTAAAAACCTAGCAATCTACGCCGACGCGGAAGTCACGAGGCTCTCTCCTCTACCACTTCGTCTTCTCTCTTCTCCTCTACCACTTCGTCTTCTCCCCGTGAAACCATTTCGACTGAGTTCTAATCCATCCATCAATACTCCACAATCAATTTCTTCTTTACGGTTCCGTTTCATCTCCCTCTTTTCCTCCTTCTTTATATACTGCTCTCTTTCCTGTGTACAAATCAAAACCCTAAAAACGCTCAAACCTCGATCCATAGCGATGAAACCAAATGGCAAGTCAATTGTCTCCTCCGATTACGACGACAAAGTCATGTTCTTCAAAGATGTCTCACTGGGTCACCACGAATCTCAGTTGCGATTTCGGCTCATCCATTTCTTGGAGGCTTGGAACCCACTAAAGAAGACGCTTATTGTCCTGGAGATGCTGCTCATCGACGAACAGGTACAATAATCGGAGGAGACTAAGCCTATATAAATATATAGATCTTCCCACTTATTTACTTCAAGACGCTCCTTGCTTACTTATTTTGGTTGTGTTTATGTTATTCTTCGCAGGGAACAGCTATTCAAAGATTCATCTTCCCAGGACGTATTGAAAAATATTTGCCTGAAATGAAGTGAGGATCTGTTTACAAACTCAAAAACTTCTATGGATCCAGAAACAAATCGGTGTTCCGGGTTTCTTATCATACCGCGACCGTGTCGTTCTCATGGAACTCAGAACTGTCGGTTCTTCAAGACTGTCACACTCCTTTTGATGAAGACAGTTTCCGGTTTCATTCGTATGAAGAATTTCAAGCTAACTGTGATCTCAAAGGAGACATCTACGGTAATCTCTGTAATTCGTCACATGTTTTCTTAGTTGCATTGCTTGATGATTATATGTACTATTTAGCCTTTCTTGCTGATTAGATACAGAAATCTCGACTTAAATGAATTAACTGTTATAAAAGGCACATGTTTTTGAATGAAGTTAACGTTTTAAGAGTTTTTGGTTTGACTTAGTCGTTCTCTGAAGTCAGTCTTGAAAGAATCACATTTTTTGGTTTGACTTAGTCGTTCTCTGAAGTCAGTCTTGAAAGAATAAAATTTTGATGAATGAAATTCATTTGTTCGGTTTGTAACGTTAGGTATCAGAACTTACTACTCTCGGCTCTTGGATTTTATTGATCTGTTGAGTACTTTAAACTATTTATTTGGAGTCATCTTACTTACACTCTTGATGAACAATGGAATAGATGTTGTTGGCCACATGAAGTTGGTTAATGGTCAGAGTATCGTTGAGGCCTCCGTTCTTGACGAAGTGGAGATAGCAAAGGCGAGGCGTCTTCTGATTCATGTCCAATCACATGAGTAGGTTTTCATTATTTCTTAAACACTACTTCTCTTTACTCCTCTTAACCATTCAGAATCATTTTTTTCAGTTGACTTGTGATGAAGCTCTACCTTTGGGACCAGGCTGCAAGAGACTTCTGCAAAAAGTTTAAGTCGTACGAAAAAACACCCACTGTGTTACTGGTCACGACTGTTAACACAAAGACTCTCGAAGGTTCAGATTTCTATCTTTAAAATAGGTTTCTTACATTTACATATCTGCAGTTTGTGTTCTTTAATGGGTTTTTCTTGATACAATAGGTACTCTTGCCCTGACCTCAATGTCCTCCTCGCATGTATTTATTGACTACGATGTCCAACCTACCATAGATTACTTCGGCTGGTAAATATTCATCTGTTTTGCATTTACTCTTTGACTAAATGAAGTGCCCGAGTTACCTCATTGCAGTGACTGACTGAATCAATGATTTCTACTCTGTCTCAGGTTGGGCTCTAATCCAGATATTGCTGAGCAGGTTAATGCAGAGGTGGTAACTAAACGTGAGACAATGACTATATGAGAAATATTCTCCTACATCAAGCAGGAATCTGCAAAGGTAAAACTCAATCTATATATCTTTAATCACTAAGAAAAGCTTATATGCTTATACACTCTCGCATGATGCCTTTTTTGAGTGCACGACTACGATCGATGACGTCGTGCATGGCTCTGCTTGGTACTACATTGCATGCAGTGGGTGCCATACTAAGGTTACCAAAGGCCCAACTTCGATGATTTGTACAAACAGCAAATGTGGGAAGGTTAACGTGGCTGGAGCTGCACAGTAAGAACTCTCGCCTGAATATTCAATTACGCTTTATTGGTATTAGCTTCTGATTCTTTCATAACAGGTACCGTTCAAAGATATCTGTTTATGACAACAGTGATCAAGCTTTTTTTGTACTACTTGGTGATGCTGGTCGTGAGTTGACTGGGAAGCCCGCATCAGAATTAGTTAGAAGCTATTTTGAGGTAAATTTTCATCCGACAATGCTCTGTAACGTATTGACCTGACTCTGTTGTACTTGAATGTCAGGCTAACGGAAGCCAAGAAGGTAACCATGAGGCGCCTGTACCGGAAGCTCTGATCAGCACCATCGGCCAAAGACATAAGTTTTGTGTCAAAGTGACAGAGGACAACTTATTAGGCAAGACCCGGTCTCTTACTGTGACCAAGATCCTCCCTCTAGACACTCCACCAGCCACAATATCCTCGGAAGGAAACCACACTACTGCACCTTCGGAGGAAACATTCAAAAGCCGTATGGATTCTGCAGAGGGGAGTAAGAGGACTTGTGACAGTGATGAGATAGAGAAAGCTAAACGCCATAGGTGTGGGAACTAGAGCTTCTGTACTCTAAAACTTGCATGGTTCATTGCAGTTTAAGTGTTTGTTTCCAGTTTTATTATTGACTCATGATTTCCTTTCAGTTTGACTTTTCAGAGTCTTCTTTCTCTGCAAAATATTATTAACTTTGAATGATTACGAGTTAATAATCATGTGTTATGCACTATTACTCTGCTTTTAGGATTACTCTGCTTAGTTAATTATTTAGAAATCTTTGCTAATTACAATGATATAGGTTTGAGGAAATATATGACAGGTAAGGCTTACATTCCGCATAGTGTAAATTAATATTTAGTTATTTACTAGTGTAAATTAATATTGTGATCAACAAGTAATCTTTTTCATATTTTTACGTGATTGTCAATGCATGAGTTCGAAAGATTGTCATATTTTTCATATGCATGATCAACAAGTAATCCTTCCAGTAACGTAGAAAGATATTTTCATATCTAAATCAATAAATTTCTCGGTTTAATGGTCAAGAGTATCTGAGTAAATAAATGGGAAATATTCCTCCTAAAGCGTTAATGGTCAGAGTATCATCGAGGCTTCCGTTTTCCTTCTAGGATTTACATTTTCATTTTCAATAATTTACATTTACAGGTTCCGTTCTTGACGTAGAACCCCAACGAAAAAAAAACCCAACTTCCCATTTTCAAAATCAATACTGAAATCACCATAGGAACTGTCTACCAAGCTCTAACCAACGCAATACACCGAAAGACTGTGTAAGTGTAAGAAATTCTTTTACAAGCCAACAAAATACAAATCTTAATCCAGCTCTGTAATTGACAATCGTTTTTTTTCTAGGATGGAGAACCCACCTCCAACGCTCCCTTTGGAAACTGCAGGTACAAAAATACTTACATCTGTAGAAAGTAATGTCTTTTATGAATGGAATTGAAAATAGTTCATATATTTTAAGTAACCATACGTAATTCCACCCACACAACACTTATGATACAAATGGCTGTCACCCAATTTTTTTTTGTTTTTGAGCAACAAATTGGTCAACGTTGATCAGCTTGACAGATTTTTTTTGAGACAAATTAATGTGTTCTAAATTGTTATAAAAACTATAAAGAGTTTTGGAGAATTTGGGGAGTATTGTTAGATGATTCTACTAAAACCATATAAATGATGCAAATATTTTTAAAATTCAAAACTCATATATGGTTTTACTAAACTATAAAATGGAATTCAATTATATTGTAGTATAATTACATATAACTATAAAATTGAGAATTGCATTATTGATGGGATGACACTGGTCTCCACAAATCTAATAAAACTAAAGAAGGTTTGTAATCAATTATTAAAAAATCATAAATTATTTTCGTGGAATTATTTGTACACTATAGAAAGAACTGTATTTTAGTATCTTTTTATTAACTACATATAATAGAATCTGGAATTCTCATATATTATTATTTCAATTTTTATAAGAGTTAGTGTTAATAAGGAAAAAAACATGTACATGGTTTGATAAACATAAGATAATTCTCTTTTTAATAATAACGTGGTAAGAAAATTTAGAATATCTATCTATATACTAAACGAACTAAAACTCATATTAAAAAAGTTAACTAACTCTACTATTAGAAGTTTTGTAGGTAAGACAACTGTAATATCATATGAACTTCTTCTTATTTGTATGAACGATTAGTGTTTTTCCCGCACTTGTGGGCTTAATAATTTACAGAAAATAGTATATTGAAATATTATCAATTCAAAAACTATTAGAATAATTTTATTTTTATGACATATTTAATAATTAACTAAATATTAATTTTTAATATATGATAAACTTTTTAAAATAATTTTTTGCACTATTTATTACTGTATTAAATTTTATAAAAACTCACTTATTATGAATACATTATTTAATAACCATCTATAAATATTTTTACTTGATTAAAATTTAACAATAAGAATTTTCGTATTTTAGAAAAATACTTTAAGGATTTTATTATACATTTTTATAGAACAAGAATAGCACTTTTCATTACTATAGGTTAGCTCTTTGAGAACACCAGTTTGTTGATTTTTACAATCTCTTAGTTATTAACTCTTTTTTTAACATTTATCTACCTACAAGAAAAAGTGTTAAAAGTGGATTATGGTGTAGTATTAAACTCCAAAACCTTAAAAGTAAACTGTAGTTTTCATATTATCAACAATTTGGTGTAATATCAACATTACTATAATAAATTCATGAAAATCATATGAATATTTCCACTTACCAATATTTGGTTTACTTAGTTTAGAATCATGAAAAAAATAAAACAATATTAAAAATTGTTTGTAAAGTTTTACACAATGCCATTACTCTGCTGCTTGAAACCCCAAATCCCCTAACTGCCTTGGAGCAGGCAAATTCATAATATACTTATTCGAGAAAAAGAAAACAACTATAAAATACCTGATTTCTACCATGCACAACCAGTTATTCCCTATTTCATTGCCATGAGATAACAATACAAAGAATTTCCCCGCTAAAATAAAATCAATTCAAGATTTTTTGAAAAAAAAGAATCTAACACCTTCCAAAAATTTTCATTTAGAAACTTCTACAGGGATCACACATAAAAGAAAAAGAGGACGTCCACTCGGATCACGCAACAAACCAAAAGGTGTGTCATTACTCTTAAAATATAGTATTACCTTATTCAAAATCATAATATTTTAAATTATGAATGTATTTCGTAGTCCACCAGATATGCGATCCACCAACGTTCAAACCCAAGTTTTATGATTGTAAGTTTAAATAAATTTTAATAATAGACTCTTCATCAGTATATATTCATAAACTAATTTAGTTATCAAATTCAATCGTACAGGTGGCTGTGATAAGTGTGACCTTTATGGTATAAGATTCTTTTCAGCCTAAAAACATTATTGTTCCTCAATGTCTTATGCTTATATTCTCTTAAATTGATTGCTTACAATTTAACCAGTGAGACAGAAAAACGGACGAGGGATGAGAAAAGCCATATTGCTATCTAAACGAACATCATTTCTGCCACAAGGTAACCATTTCTGCCAACCATAAAACACTTCAGAAATGATTACATACACTTATACGTCTCATCTGCATATGTTATACGCATAGGTCTACGTGCTCCACCAGAATCCCATGGTTTACACCCTACAAGAACTGCGAGGAAAGGTACATATTTTAAATTAATATTTTAGATCAGTGTCAGGAATGACCACAATAATTTAGAAGCCAATTCCAATAAATGTTAGGTAATTCAGATGATAAATTTTGGTTGCCAATAACTTTCGATGTGGAGTTCTACAATCATAAAAGAATTTTTGTTTTATGAGTTTTTCAAAATGAGTTGTTCTATGGCCATATGAATTATACGTACTTCTGGGCCTACATATTACAGGCCATCGAAGTTATACTATAATTCTTAAAAAAATATTAAACGCTGTTAATTATAAAATATTAAACACACTATGTATTAACAAATTGAACACATTTTAACACAGATAAATGCTCAATATCTAAAGCCGAAGATAACCCAATCGTAGCATGCACAACATGTGGTGCATTAATGTGGACTTCGGAGAGCACTGGTACAGACTCCAGAACAGGTGAACCAACATTCACAATTTAATGTAACCTTGGCCTAATAAAGCTTCCACCGATCAAGCAACTCCCAGCCCTGTTAGAGGAACTTCTTCAGTATAGGTGGTTTCGAGATACCATCCGAGTCTATAATTCTGTACTGGCTTTCACTTCCATTGGAATGAAAATGGATTATAGTGTGGTGAATGCTCCCGGACCTTACACTATACGGATCCAAGGTCAAACCCACCATAGAATTGGCTCGCTTATACCGCGACAAGGCCGTCCCCCCCGAATACCTCCAGCTTTATATATTTGATACGGGAAACGAAGTCAGAAACCGTTTAAATTCGATGGGCCAAACCTCAACATAAGGTAATCTTGATGAGACAACCTTAGAGCGCTTCATCGAGATGATTGACGAGAATAATTGTTTAGCTAAGCTTTTTCGACGGGCAGTTGACTACTACGAAGGCAGCGAGCAAGAGTTTAATATTAGGTTGCTCTCAGATAAAGAGAAAGGAAAAGAATACGATCTTCCGAGTACGAGTGAGGTCGCAAGACTTATCGTAGGGGATATGTCATCAACAATTGGAGTACGAGATATAGTGGTCCAATTCCAATCTGACACTTTGCAGCAGATACGTGACGATCACCCTCTATTCATGAGCCTCCAATATCCTCTTCTCTTTCCACATAGTGAGTATGGATTTCACCCCGAGATCCCATTACATCTTGAGACAGGCACCTCGAGAACAAGGCAATTCCTGACCATACGCCAGTACTACGCTGCTCAGATACAAACACGTCTTAACCAAGGGATAACATTGATTAAAAGCGGTCGTCTCCTCCATCAATATGTTGTGGACGTTTTTACGGCAATCGAAGAAGATCGGCTAAGATGGGTGAGGAATGATCAAGATGTTTTGAGAGCCGAGCTCTACAGTAATGTACTCGATGTTGTTAGCAAGGGTGACACTGATGCTAAAATTATTGGTCAAAGGTTCATACTACCGCCAAGTTTCACCGGCGGGCCCCGATACTTAGTTGAGAAATACCATGATGCAATGGCTATTTGAAGAGAATATGGGAATCCAGATTTGTTTATCACAATGACGGCCAATCCTAACTAGAGAGAGATTAAAGAACATCTTGAGAGATATGGTGGAGACTCCCCCAATGATAGACCAGACATTGAATGTCGGGTCTTTAAGATGAAGTTAGATCAGCTACTCAAGGATTTCAAAAAAGAACTTTCTTCAAGCCATACACAGAAGCTCTCCCTAGAATAGAGTTTCAAAAAAGAGGCCTCCCTCATGCACATATATTATTATGATTTGGAAACTCTTCGAGAACACCAAGTTCAGAGGAAGTAGATGAGATTATTTCAGCCGAGCTCCCAAACAGAGAAGAAGACCCAGAAGCTTACAATTTAGTGACAAAACACATGATCCATGGTCCATGTGGTGTCATTAATCAGAAGTCACCATGTATGGAGAATAACGTGTGCACAAAAAAGTATCATCGGCCGTATAATGGCAGTACTTCGATTGACAAATCAGGGTATGTATTATATCGTCGCCGCTGTAATGAAAATGAGTCTGTGGTAAAGAATGGGGAAATCCTAAACAACAAGTTTGTTGTACCTCATAACATTAAGCTCCTAAAGAAATACAAAGCTCATATTAATGTGGAATGGTGTAGTCGTACAAGTGCAGTGAAGTACTTATTCAAGTACATAACCAAGGGTGTTGACAGAGCATCAGCAGTTATTGAAAAAGGAAATACATCAACTACCTCTGACACAGTGGCTTGTGGGGAACCAAAGGAAAGAGTGATGAAGCAACATAATGAGATCCAAGACTACATCGATACTTGGTATTTATCAGCTTGTGAGTCTATGGGGCGGACTTTTGCATTCCACATACACAAAAGAAAGCCATCGGTTGAGAAGCTTATCATTCACTTAGAAGGCAAACATAACCAATTGCAATAATAATTTGTCAGACGTAGAAATAGGCACCCTCACTTCCATTTGTTGTTCCTATTTAGTAGTTAAAAGTAATCATTTCAAATGTAGTTGGAGTAATAAAAATAGTGTATTTTTTATACAAACATGGATGTTAAGACACATGAAAGTTGTTCCTAGGAAAGCATTTTTGTTTTTGTGGTTTGTGATGAGCCACATTCTAATAATCCTAACGATTATTGGTTGTGGTCCGAGGTGGTCGCGTAACCATCACAAACCACAAAAACAAAAATGCTTTCCTAGTAACAACTTTCATGTGTCTTGACATCCAGGTTTGTCTAAAAAATACTATGTTTTTATTACTCCAACTACATTTGAAATGATTACTTTTAACCACTAAACAAGAACAACAAATGGAAGGGAGGGTGCCTATTTCTACGTCTGACAAATTATTATTGCAATTGGTTATGTTCGCCTTCTAAGTGAATGATAAGCTTCTCAACTGATGGCTTTCTTTTGTGTATGTGGAATGCAAAAGTCCGCCACGTAGACTCACAAGCTGATAAATACCGAGCATCGATGTAGTCTTGGATCTCATTATGTTGCTTCATCACTCTTTCCTTTGGTTCCCCAGAAGCCACTGTGTCAGAGGTAGTTGATGTATTTCCTTTTTCAATAACTGCTGATGCTCTGTCAACACCCTTGGTTATGTACTTGAATAAGTACTTCACTGCACTTGTACGATTACACCATTCCACATTAATATGAGCTTTGGACTTCTTTAGGAGCTTAATGTTATGAGGTACAACAAACTTGTTGTTTAGGATTTCCCCATTCTTTACCACAGACTCATTTTCATTACAGCGGCGACGATATAATACATACCCTGATTTGTCAATCGAAGTACTGCCATTATACGGTCGATGATACTTTTTCGTGCACACATTATTCTTCATACATGGTGACTTCTGATTAAAGACACCACATGGACCATGGATCATGTGTTTTGTCACTAAATTGTAAGCTTCTGGGACTTCTTCTTTGTTTGGGAGCTCGGCTGAAATAATCTCATCTACTTCCTCTGAACTTGGTGTTCTGGAAGAGTTTCCAAACCAAAATAATATATGTGCATGAGGGAGGCCTCTTTTTTGAAATCCTTGAGTAGCTGATCTAACTTCATCTTAAAGACCCGACATTCAATGTCTGGTCTATCATTGGGGGAGTCTCCACCATATCTCTCAAGATGTTCTTTAATCTCTCTCCAGTTAGGATTGGCCTTCATTGTGATAAACAAATCTGGATTCTCATATTTTCTGCAAATAGCCATTGCATCATGGTATTTCTCAATTAAGTATCGGGGCCCGCCGGTGAAACTTGGCGGTAGTATGAACCTTTGACCAATAATTTTAGCATCAGTGTCACCCTTGCTAACAACATCGAGTACATTACTGTAGAGCTCGGCTCTCAAAACATCTTGATCATTCCTCACCCATCTTAGCCGATCTTCTTCGATTGCCGTAAAAACGTCCACAACATATTGATGGAGGAGACGACCGCCTTTAACCAATGTCATCCCTTGGTTAAGATGTGTTTGTATCTGAGCAGTGTAGTACTGGCGTATGGTCAGGAATTGCCTTGTTCTCGAGGTGCCTGTCTCAAGATGTAATGGGATCTCGGGGTGAAATCCATACTCACTATGTGGAAAGAGAAGAGGATATTGGAGGCTCATGAATAGAGGGTGATCGTCACGTATCTGCTGCAAAGTGTCAGATTGGAATTGGACCACTATATCTCGTACTCCAATTGTTGATGACATATCCCCTACGATAAGTCATGCGGCCTCACTCGTACTCGGAAGATCATATTCTTTCTCTTTCCCTTTATCTGAGAGGAACCTAATATTATGCCTGCTGCCTTCGTAGTAGTCACGTGCCCGTCGAAAAAGCTTAGCTAAAAAATTATTCTCGTCAATTATCTCAATGAGGCGCTCTAAGGTTGTCTCGTCAAGATTACCTTCTGTTGAGGTTTGGCCCATCGCATTTAAACGATTTCTGACTTCGTTTCCCGTATCAAATATATAAAGCTGGAGGTATTTGAGGGCACGGCCTTGTCGCGGTATAAGCGAGCCAATTCTATGGTGTGTTTGACCTTGGATCCGTATAGTGTAAGGACCGGGAGCATTCACCACACTATAATCCATTTTCATTCCAATGGAAGTGAGAGCCAGTACAGAATTATAGACTTGGATGGTATCTCGAAACCACCTATACTGAAGAAGTTCTTCTAACAGGGCTGGGGGTTGCTTGATCGGTGGAAGCTTTATTTGGCCATGGTTACAGCAAATTGTGAATGTTGGTTCACCTGTTCTGGAGTCTGTACCAGTGCTCTCCGAAGTCCACATTAATGCACCACATTTTGTGCATGCTACGATTGGGTTATCTTCGGCTTTAGATATGGAGCATTTATCTGTGTTAAAATGTGTTCAATTTGTTAATACATAGTGTGTTTAATATTTTATAATTAACAACATTTAATATTTGTTAAGAATTATAGTATAACTTCGATGGCCTCTAATATGTAGGCCCAGAAGTACATATAATTTATATGGCCATAGAACAACTCATTTTGAAAAACTCATAAAACAAAAATTCTTTTATGATTGTAGAACTCCACATCGAAAGTTATTGGCAACCAAAATTTATCATCTGAATTACCTAACATTTATTGGAATTGGCTTCTAAATTATTGTGCTCATTCCTGACACTGGTCTAAAATATTAATTTAAAATATGTACCTTTCTTCGCAGTTCTTGTAGAGTGTAAACCATGGGATTCTGGTGGAGCACGTAGACCTATGCGTATAACATATGCAGATGAGACGTATAAGTTTATGTAATCGTTTCTGAAGTGTTTTATGGTTGGCAGAAATGGTTACCTTGTGGCAGAAATGATGTTCGTTTAGATAGCAATATGGCTTTTCTCATCCCTCGTCCGTTTTTCTGTCTCACTGGTTAAATTGTAAGCAATCAATTTAAGAGAATATAAGCATAAGACATTGAGGAACAATAATGTTTTTAGGCTGAAAAAATCTTATACCATAAAGGTCACACTTATCACAGCCACCTATACGATTAAATTTGATAACTAAATTAGTTTATGAATATATTCTGATGAAGAGTGTATTATTATAATTTATTTAAACTTACAATCATAAAACTTGGGTTTGAACGTTGGTGGATCGCATATCTGGTGGACTACGAAATATATTCATAATTTAAAATATTATGATTTTGGATAAAGGTAATACTATATTTTAAGAGTAATGACACACCTTTTGGTTTGTTGCGTGATCCGAGTGGACGTCCTCTTTTTCTTTTATGTGTGATCCCCATGCGATGCAGATTGGCAGTAAGTGACTTAAGCCAAGGTACTTTCATCTCGTTTGCATATATTATGCCTGGTCACATTATCATCATAACATTAGGATAACCAACAAAAAAATAAAAATAAGGGTTAAGAGGACAAAGAAACCAATGAATGCATACCTGTATTTTTCATTAGAGAAGCAACATAAGTTGTTTTACCACCAGGGGCAGCACTGCAGGCATAGAGTATAAAGACCTTGTTATATATATATATATCACACTAAACTAATTGCATCTCCTACGTAATGGAGTATTCATATTGACTAGTCCGTTTCTAATAGCACTTTGAATTATACGACATGATATAAATCACAAACATGCACTTGAAAATCAACTTAAGGTACAACTTGGTCAGTTACGATGAACTTACGCCATATCCACTACGCGCTCCTTGTCTCGAGGAGCAAGAGCCATCACTGGCAAGAAGGAACTAGCACTTTGCAACTGCAAATGCACCAAGAACAGACTTCAGAAAACAAGTACATGATACCCGTAAAGTAAGTATGAGCTGGAAGTACAAAAAGATCAAGAAAACACTTACCATATAGAAACCAGCCAAATATTCAGGAGTTGCACCAATTGGAACTTGTGAATCATAAACGACAAGTCCAACCTATAATTTTTAATCACAGGATTAGTTACAGAATGTCCACAAAATAGGACGAACACGATCTTCAAACACAACTTACTTTTGACCACTTGCTTAATGGGTCTAGATTAACTCCTCTGTTCAAAAGTACATCAGCCAGATCCCGTCTCCGAGTCTATTCAAAACAAACACCACCATATAATTATATACCTCAACAACTGAGAAGCACTTACGTAAAGACACTCCAGAGTATAACTGTACAACCAAGTTCACCTTAAGAGTGTTGGTACGTATAGAAGTAGGCCTTTGCTTTTCAAAAGCTTCGATTAGTTCCATGAGTTCAACAAGAGGAAACATCTGCCAAAAATATCCCAATTCACCATACGTGAGTAACAAAATTAGCTAGCGCTTAGATGAAAGAGAGTGAACATAAAAAGTGAAGTCAGAGATAAGCGAAAAACCTCAACAAGAGTTCCAATAAGAAACTCATTATAGCGTAATAAGAACCAAGATCAGCCTTAAGCTGCTCAACAAACTTCTTCCTCTTGACTCCTTCTGGCCTCAAGTCCTTAAAATTCGACAGCATGCACTCTAACAACTGAAACACATATTAAGTAACATCAAGCAACGAACAAAGGCTGATTCCTTAGGAAGAATCTTAAAATTTGAAAAAGTTGCTCACTCTCTTTTATCCTCGTTTGCAAGGCAGGAAGATCTGGTGGCCCACTTGCCTCTTCTTCAAGTTCCTGAACAATGTACAATAATAACAATGATAAGATACCTAAAATCCAAATACTCCATTGATCTTTTCAACAAAAACCAACTAACAATTGCAAAAATGTTAAAAAAAGGAATGGAAATGTAAATTTTTTTTTGCCTCTTTTGCTTATAAAAGCTTATCGACGCTTGGAACCCCGACGCTTATTGGCCTGGAGATGCTCCTCATCGACGAAAAGGTTATATGAAATCTTTATTTTTTTTTACCTTTAGTTCCAACTTATTTAACTTAGTTCCAATCTTCAATCTTCTAAAAAAATTTGGTTTTTAGTTCCCACTTATTTAATAAAAAACATTGTTAGTTCCCACTTACATGAAATCTTCATAATCTATCTGTTTAGAGATTTGATGAATATAAACGAGTTTAAGATTACTACCACCAATGATCTGTTTGCTCTGTTTAAAAAAATGGATGAAAATAAACGTGTTTAGAACTTTGACCACCACTGAGGTGTTTGTTTTCTTGCTTTATCTCTATCTACTTCATCGCTTATCACTTTTTCGTTTGCATATAAAACATTGTTAGTTCCCACTTATTTAGCTCATCGACGAACAGGTACATGAAATCTCCAAAACGTAGTTATTTAGTTCCCACTTATTTACTTCAAACCGTTCCTCACTTACTTATTTTGGGTTTGCTTATGTTATTCTTCGCAGAGAACTGTTATTCAAGGATTCATTTCACTAGGATGTATTAAAAAATATTTGCCTAAAATGAAGCGAGGATCAGTTTACAAACTCGACAACTTCCTACGTGCTATAAGTTCTGAGCTCGTGGATTCTCGGTGGAAGGGTAAGTGTGTTTTTGCGTTAAGGTATTTGTATTTCTTTAAAGACCTAAAAATATGTTAAAAAGTTTTGGATTCCTGCTGTCAACTTCTGACTTTAGAACTGAAGCAGGCCCACTGATATGTAGTGTTCTTAAAGTAAGGAACTTCGAGATTCGAGTTTGATTCTGTCTCGAATGAGATAATACATATTCTATCTAATTTGATGAAATTTCAAAATTGATTTTTTTCTTTTTGGTCTTGGAGAGTCGTAGGAAGAAAGGGATGAATTGACCGTGACTGTTAATTGATATACTACAAGTTACAATTGTGAGTAAAAATGTGGTTGCCTACTTTGAGCTCAGGCTCAATTGAGGGAGTGAAGAGAAGAGGGGAGATGCCGTTACACAGGTTCATCTCAATGTCTACGATATAACGCATGTGAACAACTACCTCTGTTGGTCTGGCATAATTCCATTCTGGAATATACAGTATGTTTATTCTCTTTCTCTTCATAACTCTTCTCTCTTATATAACTTTGTTATTTGATGAAAACCATTTTTATGAGTCTGTATATCATGGACCATTTTTATTTATTTAGAGTTTTAACACTGTTTATCAACTTCATAGGAGCTCATGATCTTAAATTAAATTATTCAGGGGAGGAATCCACTTGAAAGCCAAATTTATTTAGTTGGTCTGTCGTTGTTAGCTGAAACGAAGAATCAAAGCCGTCACTTGGGTAGGTCTTTGTTTCTGATATCTATGATCATTTGTATTCGGTAGCTACGTTGATGGAATGAGTGATTAGA
>NC_027749.1:10260532-10261865 GCF_000695525.1 Brassica oleracea var. oleracea | reverse complement strand
TGCTACTATATGATCCTTTGGTTTTAGTTGTTGAAAATTTCACCTCTCGAGAATTTTGGTTAAGATCCTCCTTTGGTTTTCCTTCAGATTCATTTCGCTTCCTTAATCCCTTCATTGCTTCCCAACATATTCTTAAATTTGTTATTGAATTCCAGAAACGTTGAGAGAGGTCTTGCTTCCATAGACATAATTATTATGAATTGCATTTTGTTTCTCTC
Organism: Brassica oleracea var. oleracea; assembly: GCF_000695525.1. NCBI lineage: Eukaryota > Viridiplantae > Streptophyta > Magnoliopsida > Brassicales > Brassicaceae > Brassica > Brassica oleracea. The sequence continues at coordinate 10,261,647 of NC_027749.1, read as the reverse complement.
TACGCATTTAAGAATGAAAAATAAAAAAAATGACGTATTCCCAGTTTAAAGGCACGACAACATTATTCATTTTCTCTCTTTCATCAATCTTAAATAGGCAATGTTTCATTTTTGAGTTTTTATGTGGTTCAGGCTACTGATCAATAAGAATAATATGTCTCCAGAATTTCCATTGGCGTTTTTCTATTTTTCATATTTTTCCTTCCTTCCAGGTTTAGATTAATTTTCAGTGATATATTGACTTGTACACTACTTTTCCTTACAGTGAGTTAGCAAATGGTTGCTTCAAAGTTGAAAAAGCTTATTTGTTAAACCATCATGCAAATTATATTAGACCAAAATTAACTATAATAATTAAACATGATAAAAAACTGTGAAAAACGTTTAAACAATGATAAAAATCACTAAAAATAAATAATTACTTTAAACTTAAAATATAAGACACCACTATATAATAATATTGTATTTTCATATTTTAATCCATACTGTTGTTATAAACTACTACATTTTTTCGTTCAAGTGTTATAAACTACTATTTTTTCAGTTCAGTAGAAAACCATTATACGTATTAGTAAAAGTAGTCACATATAAAATTGGTATATAACATTCGATTTCAAAGTGGACGTTAACCTAGAACAATACTGGGAAGTTCATTATTAGAGATTTTTTCCTCACGCATTTACTTATGGTAAAATTATGAACTAATATGATTTAAGCTGTATACACAAGTGATTTATTAAGTTTACAAAAAACCCTCAAACTATCTTCATCTTTATTGTGTTAATCGCATTACATTTTTATTTCATATAATGAAAATATGTGTTGCAATAACATAAGCTTTATATTTGATACAAGACATTGCTTCGTCATCACACCGCTGCGACAAGTACGAACGCGGTAGGGAACGAGGTATTTTCCCAGCGGTCTTGTCACACCGCTGCGTCAGGCGGCTCCCGCACTTGGTCTCCATTTCTTGAGTCTTCATATCTCGAGCGTCTACAGCGGCTTCGGTACACCGCTGCGTAAGGCCGCTCCCATACTTGGTCTCCGTTTCTCAGCGCTGGCAATGGCTTCTTGAGGGGCCAAAAGGCCGCTGGGACACTTGATCAATGCGT
>NC_027749.1:10256039-10260432 GCF_000695525.1 Brassica oleracea var. oleracea | reverse complement strand
TCTGTTTGACTCCAAGTTTTGAGTCACTTTTGCAAAAAGCCCAACATTTATGTATGTATTTATACCACTTGCATTGTATCTCTCTTGTTTGTTTATTTATTCATTTTCTTGTAAAGCATAAAGGGAAAGACTTTTGGGTTGTGCTAGGGTGGGTTATCGAGTTAATCGGTCCGATCAATAATTTCTGATTTCTATATTCTTATTATAAGAAAACACAAGATAAATATTACATTTTCAATTCAAAATAATTAAAATTTATAAATTACTTTTTATATTTAAATTAATACATCCAATTTTAAAATTTAATGTGTTCTAGAAATTTAGGGTAAGAGTGAACCAACTTTCAACTGTTTCTACTTTCATGTTTCAGAAACAGTTCTTTTATCAAAAAAAATTCTTATCAGTTGTTATTCCTTATTGGCATTGTGGTGTTTGATGCTTTCCACAAGTTGTTTAGTATTTATTTTCACCCAATTAGAGTTATCAGTTTGCAGGTTTTCTTAGATTTGAAAACAATTATATAACTGTAGAGGATATTTATAACATAATCATCCTCGTCAGTGTCCTTGTGTTAAGATAGAATCAGGACTAAAGAATTGTAATACAAAACACATTAATCAATGTTTAAATCTTGTGAGATTTTGAGTCGTTAAAATTAAAAATCTCAAGATGTGCCCTAACTATGTTTTATATTCTTCAACCAACGTACCAACATTTTTCTATTTTTCCAAAACCTGGTTTATGATTTTTTTCAAATACAAACTTGAAGTAAAAAGTATATGGTTGGCTAAAAACTAGACCCTTTCCATATTGTTGTTGCTCGACAATCATATTGATCAGTGTAACGAATCTCTTCAACCGTTATACATTCATTTATAAGTGTATATTATATGTTTGGTTAGCGACGATAACAATTTATTTTTCGTTATTACATTTGTAGGCACTACTATCATTTGATTCATTTCAATCACAAATGAGACCTTCATGATTCATATATGAATAGGAATTTTCAAATTTATGTTTTATTGATCCAAATAATTAAAAGTACATACAACCAGGTTTCTGTGACTTCACGCCGATGACGACCAAAGAACTCACAAAATTATTAGGCTTAACAAACATATCCCTCACATCACAAACAGATATACAAAAATTGAAAAGAGCAAAACATAAATACATACCTCTATAGAGAGAGAGTTGTGTTTTTGTATTTACTCAATGGCAGTAAACTCCTCGATCATATTCTTCTTAATACCACGACTGTTCATGATGGCATGGATCTTGGAACAATTACAAGGCATAACCACACACCTTTCGATCTGGCTGCTACGAACTTCACCCAAACCACCGAGCTTACGTGCGATCACCACCGAGTTAACCACATCATCCGACGGATGATAAATGGTCAACACTTCAAACCCTTTAAGATCACAAGAGTCAACGATTGGATACAAGAAAGCTCTAAGTCCATGAGCACTCCTTAGCATCAGCACAGCTCCAGGAGCCATATGCTTCTCCAAATGCTCAATAGCCTTGACTTTTGACTCTTTATCCATCCCAACAAGAGCCGCCAAGAAAACGACATCGTACTGGTCTAACCCTTCCTTTGCGTTTAACACATCAGTCGTGTGGAAGATCATGCGTTCCGAGAGGTCCGGATCGCGAGACACGAGGTTTGAAGCTAGTGTGTTAGCTTCTGAGTCGATGTCGAAGTTGTGGATCGTTGTGTTGGGAAGGTGAAACTTGGCCAAGACGATGGATGTAAGTGGCATCGGACCCGAACCGATAAAAGCGATTTTCGTAGGGACATGGCATGTGTGTTGAGCTAGGAGATCGAATTCCAGTTTGCTTAGTTTGAGGTAGTTGTTGTAATAAGGAAAGATGTGTAAATGGTTGAGTGGGTTGTCTTCAAAAGAGCCTATGATTGTGGAGAAGTGTTGTTCCAAGTATCCTTCGGCTTCACCACAAAGCTTGATGAGATGAGATCTCATGTCTTTGACTTTTTCATCGTGTATTTTTGTGACATCGATATCTGTGTCCGTTGGCAAGCACGTGGAGACGAGTTGTCCGAACAAAGTGTCGACATTCTTGGATGGTTTTAAACTCTCGAGGTTCGAGATTTGGGTATATAAGTCGATGATTTGCTTCACAACGAGGTTGTTTTCGCAAGCCATGTCGACACTATGAAGAGAGATAGAGCTAGGTTTAGTAAAGTAATGCTTTCAAGACTTAGAAAAGCTGGTGTTGTGGCCTTAACCCTCACAAGGGGTCGTTATTTATTGAAACTTGTAGGGTCCATTCTCAGCTAAATGTTGTTGTTTATTTATTTGATTCGATTCATATACGTTGTAAATGTTAATTTCCTTTAGAAATATATCAAACTATAGCTCAGTAGGTTCTATTAAAAACTTAAAATACACAAAAGATAATACTAGATGAGTTTAATTACTCAAATTATGAATATGCATTATACCAAAAGTTTTTCCAGTTAATACATAAATTTATAGACAAATAAGAAAATACATGAAGTCATGAACCCTAAAAATCCATGCTTTTCAGTAAATTAAACATTTTGATATTACTTTAATGAATAAGCACAACGCAAAAAGAAGAAGTAATAATTAAACGTTGGGTTACATACTTGCACTAAAGTGTTACAAATTGCATCAGTGATGTGTGCGTTTACGTATATGTGTGCGTTTACGTATATGTCTATATGCTTGTGATTGTATATAATTTAATCTTACTGTTAAACATGAATGGAATCAAAAGGAAAATATTACGATTTAGCATTAATGCGTGTCGATGTATCCGTCGTATGGTTAGAGTTGGTAAATTAGGCATGTCTCATAGCATTTTTAAGTCGCTACGAATATGTACCATATAGTTTGTATATTATATATAAACTAATATGATCTAGTTGGATTTCATTTTATATATCGTTGAATTATACAGTCATCGGAGTATTAGATTCCGTTCACTCATCTGCTTTCTTGGGAATAAATCTCAATCCTTTTGGGGTTCACTCAGCCAATTCAATATACTTATATATGTTTTTTCAACAACAAATTGCCTTGAACTGGAATATAGTGAATTCAAATAGTAATATATGGACGCCGATTATTAATAAAATTAACTAATATACAACATATCATTTAGTTGAAGCCTAAGGGTTAGGTTCAGACTTGATATATATGAAAAACAATCTGTAAGAATAAAGTCATTGGAAAAGGAAAGAATTACCATGCTAAAGTAGAATTTCTATTTTCGTAATTAAGTTTATTATTTTCTATTATTACTTTATTTTGCTTTTTTGTATTTTTCAATATTCTATGATTCTCCATCACTACCAATCAAATTTTTTTATCTAAATTATATTATAAAAAAACAATTCAGTTTCCTTTTTTTGTAATTGAACTTGCAGAATCGTGTCATGACAGAACATATATACAATTTTGTAATTCTGGTGAACTTTGTGATTGTTTAAAACAGGTAAAATCACAAATTCCAATTAGGATAATTAACGGAATAGAAAAATGATTTCGAAACATGTTTTAGCACTTAATTGTTCTGAACATAATGTAAATGCATATGCAAAAAAATTATGACAAATCTCTTTTGAATATGTAGCTAGAAATTAGGGTTTACAATTGATTGATGTTACTTATACATTTATTAATGTTAGTGCCTCTTGCATAAAACGAAGGGCCCTAAATGAGTGGCTAATATACGCAACGCTCTACATAAACGATCCTTTAAAAGAAAGAAAGAAGTGATTTTGTATTCATATTCAAAATCAACCCATCTAATACTATAGTAAGATTTGTTTTCTTGTATGCATCTATAGACTAAACTTCTGACTTAAAAAAAAAAGAAGATATGGTGACTGTGCTGAATATATTTAAGTGCGTATATGGTCTTGTTGATGAGTTTGAGTGCGTGATGAGTTTGAGTGCGACGTAATGATTTGACAAAAAATACCAAATCATCTGATATATATGGTATCAAAATTTCAGGAGATGTATGAATCTGAAAAACTTAAGATATAAGGAAATATACTGCGTATTTTCCTGCACCATGTGCAGTAAATTTTTTTTTTTAATCTAACTTATATTTAAAAATAAATTTTATTAAATTTTATAGATTTTACTATTTTCTTACTAATATTTAATATAGATTTGATATATATTAAATCAATTTGTATAAAACTAATAAAAATAATATAAAATTGTATAATTATCAAATATTTAACCTAAACAATATTTATAAAATTTGTAGATATATAAGACTAATGATCTTACGATTAGATATTTAAATTTTTAAAAAAATTGTAAATTTTTTTTGAAAGCTTTAGTAATACAAATTGTATAAGTATACAAAATAATAATATTTC
>NC_027749.1:10224331-10255798 GCF_000695525.1 Brassica oleracea var. oleracea | reverse complement strand
GTAAAATAACTTCGCAGATATAGTCTAGAGGATTGATGGCTGCATTTAAGCTTTATTAAGGTGTTTAGCCTTATTGCATGTCATGTCGGTCCTTTACAAGAAAATGTAGACCGGTTAAACGTTTTGAAATTTAACTAATTAATATAAAATTTATCTAAAAGTACTTTACATCACCACATTCGCTTCAAACTGAATATCTCGGGACCCGGACAAGAAAGTGGTACATTGTCTCTAAGCTATTGGTATTGGATGAGGCGGCATTGTACTAATAATCTAACCAACTGAACTGCTTCGGCCAGCTTGAGCGCAAGGGCCCGTGCACTATTTTTCTGGTTTTCGGTGAATATGGTCACTTGTCAACCTACACCAACGCTTGATGCGTAATTCACTTGTCATATCCAAATTTAAGTCTTCAAAGCCCAAATGTGTAAATACCAATCACTTCCTCGGTCTTAAAGCATCTTGTTCTGCTTTTTTTTACTAAGAACCTCTCCAATAGACCTTCAAACCCTCAAATTTTGAGGTTTTTAGCTTTCCAACAGACCTTTAAACCTTCAAATTTTGAGAGCTTGAATTGATAAACCTCAAATTTGAAGTTCTACTATTCAGGTCCTCAAAACACTATTTACTTTGAATTTTAGTTCTTATAAATTTGTAATATACATATATTTGTACTAGTATTAATTTTCTTATCACTTTAATCCTTATAACTATATTTCACTTAAATTTTCAAACATATCTTATATATACATATATATATTATTAATACATAAAATATATAAATATGTTAAAACTAAAATAATTAATAAAAAATAATATTACATAAAATATATGTATTATTTCACTGAACTATTTTATTACATTGAACAATATATTACAAATTAAAGATCAAAATTGCAAGATTAAATATTTAACAATAAATATTACACACATATATTACACAAATTATAATCCATACACTGATAAATGGCGATAAATGAAAATTGCAAGACCGGCACCACAAGCAACCGTTGAAATGGCGATAAATGAAAATGCTTGTTTCCAACAATTTTTAATTCGTAATCTTCTGATAAAAAATCAAGAGGCTCATTTCTTACTTCGAAATGCGTTGATTGATCATATATAATACTACGGAAATGAAAATAATGAGTAATTTTTATTTTATATATTTTTATGAATTAATGTGTGTTTTATTATTATTTTATGTAATTTTTATTATACAAAATTGTATTCATAAATATTGTGTTTAATAATTTCAATGTGTATGTACTCACTACAAGAAAACACGCAACATTCTGACGGACATTCCGACGGACATTCCGACGGACAATATTTTCGTCGGTTTTCTTTGACAACATTCCGACGAGATACCTACGAAACATTTAATTTCATGTTCGTCGGTATTTCGTCGGTATTTCGTCGGAAAACTCCGACGAAATACCGACGAAAGTCAGGTCGTCGGAAATATCCAACAAAATTCCGACATAATATTATAATTTTGGGGTTTCGATAGGGATTTGAAGTTCGTGGGAATTCCATCGAAATATTCCGACGGAAATCCGACGGGTTTTTGACTTTCGTCGGAATGTCGTCGGAATTTTCAAGACGAAACAGATTTTAGATTTGCAAAGTTATTATAAATGTATTGATACTTAAAATATCCAAATAACACATATATAAATTTATAATATAAAATTAGTTCACACCGTTAAAGTTTTTTATATAAAAAAATTATTTATGTATACATATCAACGTATTCGTAACATCCTCCAATAACACTTATATACTTATACAAACATATTACGGTAATATAAGAGTAGATTTTGATTTTGTATAGTATCGAGTGAAACAAGTAACTATTTTAGTCAAACCTCTTATAAATCATTTATATACTATCAAAGATTTCTATGTGATCATAAGACTGTTGTTTTGAAACCCCAAATTCTTATTTCTCTAAATTCCGTCGGAAATCCGTCAAAAATTCCGACCAAATTCCGACGGAATATACCAACGAAATTCCGACGGACTCTAACCCCGACCAATCAAAAGACATGCAGAAACTCATAGTTTCTCGAGGCTTCATTTGGCGATATTCTCGAAACATTCCGACGAAATAAATGTGACGAACAGATTTCGTCGGACTTTTTCACTTTACCCGGGAAGAAAATTAGCGAAATTTATTTGATTAACCGCTTAAAATAGAACCTACCGAATTCTGATGGAAATTGTCCGTCGGTTTATTTTTAATACATAAGCCGACCCTTCTTCTTCTTCCTCATTTTTTCTCTTCTCCTCTGCAATCTTTGCAGTCCTACTCCTCTCTCTCTCTCTCACAAATCTGTGACTCCGACCCCAAATCCTCCAAATCTCTTCCCCAATCATGTAAGTCATCTAAACCCTTCTTTAGATTACATTTTTTTAGGTTGGAATATTAGAATTGTGGATTTTAGGTTTTGAATCTGAAGATTTAGGATATAATTGATAGCTTTAGGAGTTATATGCTGTTAGATTTTGTTTTAGGTTGTTGTTTTGTATGTAGATTGAAACTTTTAGATATTAAGATTTTACAAATTATATGTTAAATATTTTTATAAGAACATTTTTTGTGTATTTATAATTATTGAAAAGTTTTATTTAAAATATATATATATAATGCTTTCAAGTTTTTATTATCTTTTATTTTTTCAAAATATTTTTATAATTTTATATAACGTTTTAAGATTTTTATAAAACATTTTAAGTTTCTATAAAAAAAATTTAAGTTTGTTATAATTTATAAATCGTTTTCTGGTTTCTAAAATTTATCAAAACCTTTTTCACCTTTTTAAAAACCTTTTCAATCAATAAAATGTTTTTTTGTTTTTTTTTAGATTTAATTAAAACGTTTTTCAGTTAGTAGAAAAAGGTTTCAATTACAAAAAAAAAATTTAAAAATTTTTAAAAACGTTTTCTCTTTGTTTTAAAATATTTTCAATTTATAAACCGTTTTATATTTTTAAAAATTTATAAAAACATTTATTATAAAGGATTTAAAAAAAAATTATACTACAAAAACGTTTTTCTAATTTTAATTATATATATATAAAGAATTAAAAATATTTATTATAAATGATTTTTAAAAAATAATTATCTTAAAAAAAGTTTTTCTAATTTTAAAATTTTATATATATTTAATGAATTAAAAATATTTATTAAAATCCATTTTATTTTTTTTAAAATAATTTATAAAGTCCGTCGGAATTTCGTCGGAAATATGTTCGTCGGAAATATGTTCGTCGGAAATCTGTCTGTCGAAATTTTGTTGGAAATCTGTCCGTCGAAATTTCGTCGGAAATCTGTCCGTCGAAATTTCGTAGGAAATCTATCCGTCGGAATTTTTTCCGTCGGAATTTTGTCAGAAATATATCCGTCGGATTTCGTCGGATATTTCTGACGAAATTTTTATTTCCGACGAGTTATAACCGATGACTGTTTTCGTCGGAAATTTGTCGGAAATGGCTTATTCCGACGGATTTCCGACGAAACCGTCCGTATGAGCTGTTTTCTTGTAGTGACTATCTATCTATGAAAAATATAATGATGATAGTTAACTTATATTAAAGTTGAGGACTGAAATACAAATTACAAAAAAAAATAAAGATAAATTTGAGGATCCTTATTGGAGTAATCCATCCTCAAACCCTCATTTTGAGAGTCAGTGGCCCTTAAAATGAAATTCCTTGTTGGAGATGCTCTCACAGGAGTTTGAGCTGTTCCAGTCATAATCTCTTCTTGGCTTGGAATCAGCTTTTTGTTAATATTAGTAACATGAAGTTAATCATTATTATTGTTATTTTTTGTAAAAAAAAATTTTAGGTGCAAATGTTAAAATTTATACCAGCATCAGCAACTTATTACAAAGCTAAGGGAAAAAATGAGACACTACAACATAGGAAGGTTAACTATATGACATGTGTTTAAACCACTAACCTACCACGCCAGATGATTTGTTCTATTTTCTTGTGTTTATAATTAGGTGGTTTGCAAAATTTTCTTTTATTGTTGATTAAGAGGACTGTGGATCGTGGTCCTAGTTTCCACCCTGTGCAGAATTAGTTTGTATTAATATCAGAAACATGGTATAGTCAAACAAAAAACATAATAAAACCAATTCATATACATTTAGAACATATCTCCAAAAACAACCTTATAACTTCAAATATAAAGTTTTGTGCATTCTAAACAACTTTAAAACCTTAAATTATAAGATTTTTGAATCCCGCTGGCCACCGTCGATTAAAATGAGATAAAAATGCGGTCCTCCAGGATGTCTTCTGCGGAGGTGTATTTAGGCGCTAGTCGGGTTCCCTCCGGGGTGTCCGGATTACCTGGATTATCAAAAAAAAAAAATCTAAATAAATTTTTACAGTTTAAAACCTTATATTTGAATATTTTTAAATCATTACACTTATGTTTCTTCCAAAGAATTTTATCAACTTTAATAGTGAATCCTTATAATTCATATTTTAAAAAAACTTTACATATATTTTATAATCTAAATATCATATATAAAGTCTAAACAATACTATAATCTATAAAATCTCTTTATCTATATAATTTGGCTTAATCGAAAGGCTTTGTTGTTAATGAATTTCAATAAATTATTATTTTATTTTTAGATTGAATAAATTCATAATAGTATTATAAATAATAATTATATAATTTATATTTATTAATTTTAAAAGTTGTATATATGATTTTAACTAATTTTAATCAATAGTAAAAATGTAAATTATAAATTATAATTTTTTTAAAGTTCAGTATAAAATTTTAGTTTTGGAGATAAACACCATTATATAAAACCTTAAATTCAAGGTTTTGTCGAATCTTAAAATGAAGTTGATTTTGGAAATGCTTTTAGACGATTTATATATCTCATCTGGTGGTCATCTTTTGTAAAGTTTTAACAATGAAATCCCATTAAATGGTTGGTTAAAACAAAAGAAAAAATATATCATGAAAGACTGAGGTATATTTTTATATTCATAAGTTTTTGAAAAAAAAATATAGAAAAAATATTAGGCTTAATCTCGATGGGCTTGAACCCAATTGTTTTGCTTCTATACGTTTCATTGTAAATCAAGAAATCAAAATAAAAACCGCGAAAATCCCATAGCACTGAAACAGTTTTTCACGAGATACACGATTCAGGTCGAAGATCCCGATGATTTCTTTCTTGAACTCGCTGCAATCGAAGCAGAAGCTGAAGCGGGGGTTGCGAAACTCCCTAGAATCGCTACTGCTATCCCTGTGGTGTTGACTTCTGTTTGATTCTCACGTCAAACACTCACAAGAATCCAAGCCCAAAATTTTACACATGTGAAGATGCAAGTGGAGATTGTAGATGTCAATAGTGTTCCATGACTAACTAGACGACGAAATCACTGATGCTAGATGCATTAGTCGTTACTACATATGCGGAGTGGTGGATTACCATGTGGATGCAAGATATGCTGAGATAGAGAAGGATAAACTGAGGGTTTATGTCTTGACGTAGTCGTTGAAGTAGTTGCTGAGGCAGTGTGCATCAGAGAGTTAACCAGGAGGCATGCGGAGTGGTAGAGACCATGTGGACGCAAGATGCTGAGCTGGCGTGGGACAAACTTGAGGAGCAAGTTTATACCGTAGAGAAAAGGTAAGAGATAAACTTGGGGAACAAGTTTATGCCTTGAGGAATAAGTGCATTTCTAGAAAAGGAAAGTGTACTTATTGATATGGAAGTTGTCCATATCCATGTTCCTTGGAGACTAGGGTTTTAGGAACGTGAGGATCACTATAAAAGAGCTATGGAGTCGTGTGTATTTCAGAAGACACTGGCTATTATTATAGAGGAAGGGTGAAAATCTCGTAAGGGTGTTCTTGGGTCGTACTGAAGTACTGACGACAGAGAGACAAGTTTGGGTAGATTAGGAGTCTTTCAGTAGTAGTTGTTAGGGCGTTAACAAGCTATGTAAAGCTGATAAGCAAGTCTTGTAATAGATTGTTTAGGTGATTTCTAATAAATCAATAGTTGGTTGTTTGTATTTTATATTGTCTCTTGAATTATCTTCTGCAATACTATTGTGGTGTCATCTTTGCACTAACAAAATGGGCCGATAGAGAGGTTCATATTGGCTTTAACTTATACGGTTACACCGCTTTGATGTTATTTATTTCTGGTCCCCTAAGGGCATTTCCAACCTCACTTTATTTTTCACTTTAAAATAGAGTTTAGAGGAAAAATGCTCTAATGGTATTCTACTTCTCACTCTATAATAGAGTGAAAAATACGTTTACTTCAAAGATAGAGTAATTTATTTTTTTTTGTTCATCACTCTATTTTCTACTTTAAAATAAAGTATCACTGGAGCAAACTCAAACTATATTATAGAGTTACTCTATTTTATAGTAAAAAATAGATTACACTTTTGGAGATGGCTAAAGTGTTCTATAAAATGCTTATAGAATAAGATAGTGTGGCAACAAGTGTAGAAAAAAAATTGGTTGCACTTTGGTCCGGTCCTCAACAAAAGCTCTGCATTTTCATGGACAATAGAATCAAAATCATTGGTGGTTTATTTGTTTTTGTTATTGCAGGTGACATTAGGTGTATAAACGCTTCTTAGTTATGTTCCGGTTTCACTAGTTAGTAGTGCGTACCAAGCAGGAGCTTTTAACACTTCTTACTTTGATGCTGCTTCTTAATCACACTCTCAGGAAGCCATCACCTTCTCTTCTCAGATCTCTTCCACAAGTCGCTAACTCAAATTTAAGCTAAGCTCTCTTCACCAAATTAATTTATTTTTCTTTTACTAAAACAAACAAAACTATTGCTTACATTATAATTATACCATCAAATGTTCATCGAATCTTTGGTTAATTATGTTGTATTAGCAGTCCTTGATTCGAAACATAAAGTACAAAAACGATTAGCAAAACTTTCATATGAATCCTAGAGTCCTAAGTGGGTTTATCAGTGTTTTGAATCAGTAAATTCAGTCTAAATCTTTTCATATACTAAACCGGTTCGAAGCTACATTGGAATTCGGTTTTGGTTTAGACATGATTCGGTAACTTCAGTCCGGTTCAAATCCGTAAGCCTGGTGGATAACGTTTTGGCGATTTGGTTTTACAAGAATTAGACGTGTCATGAAGCTGTAGCTTATCAGCATCCACGTGTCAATAGCCCACCACCTTCCTTTCTATATAGCTATGCTACAAAAATTCTTTGAAGTCACAACTTGAGACCATTGATATGGAGATTCCTGAAGGAAGAAGAGATGTAGCCAGAACCGATGGAGAGAACACGACCAGTTCTTCGGTTGTGTTTATAACCGTAGCAGCCGTGGCAATAGTTGGACCGCTTGTGGGTCTGATGAGTTTCAGCCTCGTCGCGACCATGACTCTGTTTCTTATCGTTTCTCCGTTGATGCTGATATTTGCTCCTGTGTTGATGGCAACGGTGGCGATTCTTGTGGCAGCTGTGGTGGGTGTTGGGGTGGCTGCAGTCATGTGGTTAGTGGGGATTGCCGCTTTGGTTTGTTGTGGACGAGAGATTGGTGTTGGAACCGGAGTTGCTGAGAGGATGGTTGAATCGGTGGTGAGAGAATTAGGTTATGGTCGGAGTCGTTACTTCCAAGACAAGTGAGATGATGGTTCTTCAGGCTTACGTTTCTTTCTTTTTCAATCTTGGAAAAAGCGGCCGTCTCATGATTCATGAGATTTGAAGTGAATAAAGAAAGTTGAAAACAAAGAAGTGAATAAAGAAAAAACAAAAAGATGTCTATGATAACTATAATTTTTGATCAATTTTGTTAAGTGTTTTCTTTTGGGTCATCTTTTGTTAAAGTTTGAGCAATTTTTGTTACAAACAAAGAGATGACTATGCCTATGTATCTTTTGTTAAGTGTTCGAATTGCAAAATCCAACATGCAAGGGAATGATGAGTTTTATGTATAACCAACGATCAGCTAATACTGCCACAGATGCTCTAGCTCATCAACCGCAACACATTTGATTTAGCACTTTGACACGCACAAAAAGATATATTTCAGATGAAACATTTGATCAATGTTTTTTTTTGGTATTTAGGTAACATATTTACGAATATCTTAACATAAGTGGGGTCCTAAACGGACTAAAACATAAGGAATACGTTCGTACGGAGGAGAGTCGAAAGGAAACGGTACATGTCTTATGATTTTTTTTGTGTTTCCACGAATGCTCATTATTGCACCACAAGTACGCCCTCGATTCTCAAAATATTCTCCGTACATCACGAAGACATTGTCTTACAAAAAAAAGAGGAAAAAAGGTATTGTCAAACTTTAGTGTCACAATTATATAAATCAATATTCATGTTTTTTTTAATTGGAGTAATTTTATTTTTAAATGTAAGTAATTTTTTTGGGTGAAATTCGATAATACGATTTTAAAAAGTGATGAAAATGGGATATACAAGGAGTTGACCAAGCGTAGAGTGGGTGACCTACCTGCCAAAGGGAATCACACGCTCTGTAGCGTTGAATTCTTTAAAGAGTTTAATCACTTCATGCACATTTGATGCTAATTTCATCGTTTTAATTCTTTTATAAGTATGCATACATTTTCTTTCTTCAGTTTCAATTTAATAGTCTCGATTACAAGAAGCCAAAGAAACTAAAGTTTGGTAGTTTTAATTCTTTTGGGCAATCTTTGATTTATCTCTTTTTCATATCTTCACCAAATTTTCTTTTGTTTCTTGTGGCTGAATTAACTAAAGAAAAATCTATTTGTTTTAGAGATAAAAACTAGAAAAGAAAAGAAAAGAATGGGTCGGATTCCATGTTGTGAAAAGGAGAATGTGAAAAGAGGACAATGGACTCCTGAAGAAGACAACAAATTGGCTTCTTACATTGCTCAACACGGTACTCGTAATTGGCGTCTCATCCCTAAAAACGCTGGTAAAATTAGTTTGCACTTCTTTAATCAAGTAGGAATAGTCTTATAAAGATCTGATTATCCATCACTCTGCTGAATATTTCAAGACAAACTTTTAAAAACAAACAAATGTTTGTTAAGGTAAAGATTTGGTTTTATAATGTACATACATATAATGGGCTGGTGAAAATTTGTTTTTCTAGGATTGCAGAGATGTGGGAAGAGTTGTAGACTAAGATGGACGAACTATTTGCGTCCTGACTTGAAACATGGACAGTTTTCTGACGCTGAAGAACATATCATTGTCAAGTTTCACTCTGTTCTTGGTAACCGGTATGACTTCTTTATATGCCATCTCTCTTATGGTCATAATATTTTCTGTACGTTCCATTTTCTTGGATGTAGAAAATTAATGATAGACTAAAAATGGCGTGTTTTTAAATAAATAAAATTATTATGGAATATTGATGCTTGAGGCTGTTGAAAAAAAAAACTGAATGAATTTGTCCACAAGTTTCTTGGGAAACAAGAAACTGAATATCAGATCTAGCTATAGCAGGAATTGCCTTGTTATATATACTTAACTAACAGAGTTTTAATCTTTTGAGAAGTTTGATGTTCTTAAAATGAATTGCTTTTCTTAACACCTATTTGACTCAGAAATTAAAGGTTGTAATCAAAGTTTCAAAAAGAAAAAAAAACTAAAGGTTGAAAGATTGCTGATGATATTATATGTTTTTATTTCCAAAAGAGCAACAGTTAGCAAAATTTCTGAGGAACAAGAAAGTGAATAAGAAAGACATAAACCTTGCTGGAGTTTTCTTTTGACGTATGTGTATGGTTCAGGTGGTCTTTGATTGCGGCGCAGCTTCTTGGTAGAACAGACAACGATGTGAAAAACTATTGGAACACGAAGCTGAAGAAGAAGTTGTCGGGAATGGGAATAGATCCAGTGACTCACAAGCCTTTCTCACACCTAATGGCAGAGATCACCACTACACTCAACCCTCCTCAGGTCTCTCACCTCGCTGAAGCTGCACTCGGTTGTTTCAAGGACGAGATGCTTCACTTGCTCACCAAGAAACGTGTTGACCTAAACCAAATCAACTTCTCAAGCCCTAACCTTAACCATAATAACCCTAACAACTTTAACCAAACTGTTGATAACGCAGCTGGAAAGATGAAACTGGACAATGATGGTAATGGGATAATGAAGCTATGGGACATGGGTAATGGATTTTCGTATGGATCGTCTTCCTCGTCCTTTGGGAATGATGAAAGGAACGAGGGATCCGCTTCACCTGCGGTTGCGGCGTGGAGGGGTCACGGTGGAATACGTACATCAGTGGCTGAAACGGCGGCAGCGGAGGAGGAAGAGAGGAGGAAGCTGAAGGGAGAAGTGATGGAACAAGAGGAGATTGGATCTGAAGGAGGAAGAGGAGATGGAATGATGATGATGAGGAGGAGGCAACATGATCAACATCAGCAACATGCGTTTAATGTGGATAACGACTTGTGGAATTTACAGGCTGATGATCTCATTAATCATATGGTTTGATCTTTTTAATAGATTTACTGTTTACATTTTCATTTTGGATCCCGTTGGTAGTTAACTTATGGTTATGACTTATGAGTCAGTAGGAAACTTTTTTCCTGGTTGTTTACAGATACTAATAAGGTTTACTCTTTTTATGACAATAAATAAATGTAAATAAATACGTTTTATACGAAAGCTTATATTAATTGGCTTGTGCCTATAGAAATAGCATACTTACGAAATTTCAAACACGTCACTTTTTCCGCAAATATCTATAGTCTATTAAAACAGAAGTACCCATTAGAAATACCCCTTAGCTTTTAAAGTTAATTACACTTTTATGCCACTGAGAATTAAATTGAATTTTCTATTTTAATGCTTGTTTTTTTCGGTTAGATTAATGTGTTTTCTTTAAATAAATTCGAGTTAAATGTAAATTAAATCAACTTTAAAATGCACCTATATTAACAAACTATTGAAATAAATATTAACAAATTATTGAAATAACCTAAACTATGAAAAACAATTTAAAAGTTAGCGTCCACATTTTTGGTCTTATAATACGTATACATTATCATATATAAAGAAAATTGATGTTTATTACTATAACTTACCAATCAAATATGTTGCATATATATAAGACGTGATTCACTTATGTTTTAACCTTTTTTATTATAAACTTTTTAGAATATTATCATATTCCATCAATATCTTTTTTCATAAAAAGGAATATTCCATCAATATCAGCTTCATATTTTGAATATAAATTAACTTTATTCCCATGATTTTAGTTAAAATAGGCAGGTCAATTTATATCCCGCCCAAATGGATTTTTAGAATAGTTGTAACTCAATTTTAGTTTAACCCAAACACATAATATACTAATAATATATTTCAATCATACACTTAAATATGAAAAAAAAATGTCGATATAAACTTGATCTAACATAGTATATTAATATATATACATCCAATCTTTTTCTATAGTTACATAACTACTCCAACACACATTTAATAAATATATATATATATATAACACGATACAGTAACAAAATATATGATATACATAAATCATTACATAAACACCCGTGCGGTCTCACGGATCAAGCTCTAGTTTCCATTAATTTTAAAGAGTGATTATAGAGACAAAATACAGAACCATAGAAGTACATATTCTTACATATTACATGACAAACCCCAATGTTTCGAGAAAAAAACACCATCAGCATCTTTTTAACAATTGCTGACTTTTATTTTCTTCCCAGAGACGAAAGCTTTTATCTCGAGAAGCAGTAGCAACCAGATCAGGTTGTTTTGGGTCACAACAAAGCTGATCCACACTAGCAGCACGGCCCTTGAGTTCAAGGTCTTTAACCTTACTCTATAACCTCACATTCATAAATAATCAAATTACAAAGAGTACATAACTCGAAGTGATAATAAAAATGATGATAACTCAATTTGCATCAAAAGGTCCACCGAAACTACACTAGTAGCAAACACCTAAAGGAAAAAAACATATCATATGTATGGTAATGATAATATTTATTGGGATGCATAAACGTCAAAGTAAAGTTTGTTACAATATAATGTTCTGTTGTTTATTACATGTTCAGTTACATGTCAATTTTCTATTTTCAAAATTGATAGCCTAGTCTAGGCACATCTATTCGGAACCGAGCTGAAAACAAGGTTTGATTTTATCAATTACCCTAACAAATCCTATATCTCTAGAACTAAAAAACTGAAATCGAACCGGAATTGAATCGAGAACCGGATTTCTATAATATAATTTATATACTTATAAATATTGATTATATTTAGTTTAAGATAATTAATTCATTACAAATATTATTTGTAAACCAAAATACAAAAAACCGAAGCATCATAATATTTTTTATCCAATATATTTAAAACTATATGTGAATCATCCAAATATTTTTATCCGAAAACTCAAAAAATCTGATATTTAATATGAAAAATCTGAATTTTCTTATTTTTAATCCTAATTAACCGCAAAACCAGAATCAAATAAGATATGAAGTTACGTCGGATATTAGCCGGTTTTCAAATTTGTTACCCGAACTTAACCAGAAACTGAATAACCAAACCGAAATCGAAATTTTTTTCTGAGTATCCAAACAGATCCTAAATTTTTAGAACCGAAGAACAGAAAAAAAAACCGAAAAAGCCAAATCATAACTGAACTGAAAACCAAATGACAGGTTAGCCTAGTCGATTAATTAGTCGTAAATTGGGTCATCAATCAGTCAAATAAAACAGCCGCTCAAATGTTGGGCCGTATAATGGGCCCATTAAGGAACCTATCTGTTGCTACGTGGCAAAACTTGACCGCTCGAATGAAGAGAAGAATCTATTTAAAGCGTATCGACTGCAACCCTTCAACTTCGAAACAACCTAAAGATCGATTCAAAACCCTAAGAAAGGTTAGGTCACAATTAGTTATCTCGATTCGATTCGGATTTGGATCATCATTTCTTGTAGCGTTTACTCGTTTCCCAGCTCCCGATCTTCGTCGTTGATCTCTTTTTTTTTTTTTTTTGTTGTCATTCACTTTGATTCTCTCTCGGAATCTTTTGCGTCGATCCATGTGTGTTTGTTCTATCTCTTGATATAAAGTTTCTGAATTGTTCGATGATTTGCCTCTGTTTGATCAAAAAAAGTGTAATCTTTAGTTAATAATCACTCTGATCGGGCTTTTGATTTAGATTCTTAATTAATTATCTGCGTTTCATGATTTGCCAAGCAGCAGTTAGGACTGTTCAAGCTATGGCCTCGAAAAGGATTAACAAGGAGCTTAGGGACCTGCAAAGGGATCCTCCTGTCTCATGCAGTGCCGGTGAACTATCTTTTATGGACTTTAAAACACCACCTTTAACTTAAAAGTTGGGATCTTTTTCTACTTACTAAGACGCACCTAGAGAGACTCAATAGCTGCTTTAGCAAACTCGGTATCAGATTTTAGGATAATGATTCTTTTCTGATGAGTTATTTAGATTGTAATGATATTGGTGATGTTATTAGGTCCTGTGGGAGATGATATGTTCCATTGGCAAGCAACTATCATGGGTCCATCCGATAGCCCCTTCGCCGGAGGTGTGTTTCTTGTTTCCATTCACTTCCCGCCAGATTACCCCTTCAAGCCACCAAAGGTACTAACAGCAGTTTCGTGTGGTGGAGCTTATTTGACTTTGTTTTTTCATCAATTCATCCACTTCTGTGGTGATCATGGATGGTTGTTTACGATGCAGGTTTCTTTCCGCACAAAGGTTTATCACCCGAATATCAACAGCAATGGCAGCATCTGTCTTGACATTCTGAAAGAGCAGTGGAGCCCTGCGCTTACCGTATCCAAGGTGATCATCAGTCTGTTCCCACTTCCATACTTGTTCGCTCAGTCTCTTTTATGGCCATGCCTTTGTACATTCTCTCTGTTGTGATTGTTCTTTTTTGACTAAAGATTAAGCTTTAGATTTTGGTCAGGTCTAAGTACTCGTGATATGGTATTAGTCTAGTGATTGTGGAAGGGCCATCTCTTTTATTAGGAGTTCGTTAGTTTCCTTACCTCAAGGCCTTCATTATCAAATTGATGACATCACATCTGGATTTCCATTTTTAAATGTTTTACATCTTCTTGAAGATACTTCGGTTGATACAAATAATGATATTCAATAATTTGCATAAGAGTTGGGTGGTTGCATTTTCTGCAGGTTCTTCTGTCGATCTGCTCATTACTGACAGATCCAAACCCTGATGATCCTCTGGTTCCAGAAATAGCTCACATGTACAAGACAGACCGAGTCAAGTACGAGACCACTGCCCGTTCCTGGACCCAGAAGTATGCAATGGGATGAGCGGGGATTGGCAATAATTATCTGCACAAGTGCATTGCACATTGTCTAAGAAGAGGAGAAATAAGAAAGGAAAAAAAAAACACTATAGTGTGGCTCTTTATTACTTTTATTATCTTAAGCCGTGTGTTGGGGTGTACATGAGCTTTTTTTTTACTATGTCTAGTTGAGATATTGCAATGCTTTGAGTGAATAAATTGGCTATTATATATGATTAAGATGTGTCAGACTCTTGCTAATGTGTATGAAGAACATACAAACTTCTCAAATAATAGTCATTGCTTGGTGGGTTAACTATTTTACTATCAGAGTAGCAGTGAAATGATTTGGGATACATGCATAAACGTCAAAGTTTGTTATCACTATAATGTTATGTTCTCGACTAATTTCAACTCTTTATTACATTTTTTGTTACATGTCAACACTCTTATTTTCAAAAATTGATAGACTAGACGATTAGTCGGTCCATCAGTCGACAATCAGTTTTAAAAGGGATCCGATATCAATCAAATAAATCAGCCGCTATAATATCGGGCCTTATAATGGGCCCATATAAAACCCAGCTCTCGCAACGCACCACACTTGGTTGTGAATAACTGCTTTTGAAGTTGGGGATCTTTTGTACAGAGAGTTTAGCAAACTCAGCATCAGTTTTAAAAAGTTATTTAGACTCTAATGAAATTAATGATGCATGCTATTAGGTCCTGTGGAAGATGATGATTTATTCCACTGGCAAGCAACTATTATGGGTCCAGCTGATAGCCCATTTGAAGGAGGTGTTTTTTTTCTTTCCGTTCACTTCCCACCAAATTACCCCTCTCGTCCACCAGAGGTAACAAATTTGTTTTTTTTGCATGTGGAGCTTATTGAATTTTGTTTATCATCAAATAGGGCTTTTTTTTCTTCCTTTGGTAATCATCAGTGGTTGTTTGTGATGCAAGGTTTCTCTCCTCACTAAGGTTTATCACCCGAACATCAACAGCGATGATGGGAGCATCTGGATTGACATTCTGAGACAGAATTGGAGCCCTGCACTTACTTTATCCAAGGTGATCATCAGTCTGTTTCACTTTCATACTCATGACTCTGCTTCCACCACCACTTCTTGTTGCTCTGTTATGTTATGGTCATGCCTTTGTCCGTTCTTCTCTGTTTGTAATTATTCCTTTTGACTAAGGATTTGGGTCGTCTAAGTACTCGTGATATGGTATTAGTCTAGTAATTCTCGAAGGGCCCATCTCTTTCATTAGGAGTTAGTTGGTCAGGGCCTTCATTGATCAATATTGATGACATGACATGTGGATTCTCATCTTATATGTTTACATTAGTGAATTGCTTGAAAATACTCTGGTTGATTATATGATGATATTCTTGAATTTTGCATATTCAGCTTAAGTGCTAAAAAGAGTTGGGTGTTACATTTTTCACAGGTTCTTCTGTCGATATGCTAACTGTTGACAGATCCAAACCCTGATGAAGCTCTGGTTCCAGAAATAGCTCACATATACAAGACAGACCGAGCCAAGTACGAGACCACTGCCCGTTTCTGGACCCAGATGTATGCAATGGACTGAGCGGTGATTGGCAATAATGATCTGCGACAGTACATTGCGCCTTAGACGTCTAAGAAGAGAAGAAGTAAAAGGAAAAAAAAACTGAGTGTGTGTAGCTTTTACTTTAATAGTTTTTAATATCACAAGGCATGTGTTGTGGGTGTGTACATGAGCTTTTTACTATGCCTTGTTAAGATATTGGAATGCTTTGAGGCTGTTATATGATTAAGATGAGTCAAGTCTCTTGCTATGTGAATGGAGGAGATACAAACTTTGCAAATTATATATTCTTTGCCTTTGTGATCAACATAAAATACTAACAGTGAAATTATTTTGGACCAACGTATTTAGATCATCCAAAAAGGATTATAATTCTTTGCATTTGTGATCAACATAAAATACTAACAGTGAAATTATTTTGGACCAACACATTTAGATGATCCAAAAAGGATTGTACGGTGTTTGATTCCTATTGGCCCTTATGGTTTGTCCAACAGAAAAGTCCTGAGAATAGAATATAGTGAATAAGACTTGTTCTACAATTTTGACAATATGCATGGTTTTCTCTGGAAAAAAATCAACATGGTATTAAGTATTCAAAAAAAAAAGGTACTTAAGTATTCAAGAAGTTAGCTGGCTACTTGTTTGCCTTTTTCGAACTGAATTAAATCTAAATTAGATTTCATTACAGAATATGGTAATTCCAAGACAGTAAAACTTTTAAAGAAACATAAAAAAATTGTAAAATGTTGTAAGAGAAGCACAGGAGGGTACCGAGGACCTCGTAGTCCAGCGGTACTGCCTCTTAGAGGGCTGGGAGGTAGACTGTTCGACTAGCGTGGAGGGGGAGGCGTGTCCAGGACCGCAAGGCCCAGACGAAGGCTGGCGCCGGACCTAGGTGGTGGACTGCAAGGCCAACACCTGGTTAAACAAAAAAAAAAAAAAAAAAAAAAAAAAAAAAAAAAAAAAAAAAAAAAAAGCACAGGAGGTTCTCATCTGAAAAAAATTCAACAACAAAAAAGGAGATACTTTGATATGATGTGTTGCATGGTAATTTATTCACTTTAATCTTATGGTTTACAATTTAATTATTAATTAAATTATATTAAAATGAATACTATTTTATGTATGAGATATTTTGTTTGAGAGTTTATGTTGGGTTAGGTTTCATTGTCAATATTACCTATATATATGTTGATAAGGTAAAAGTAGGACTCAAGTTGCATTTGCTATTTGTAGATTTGAATGATTTTTTCTTCTTGCCTCTAAAATGTTCATTTCTTTCAACTAGGTTTCTGTAAATAATGGACTTCAACATCGAGCAAACTCTCACCGCATGTGAATAAACGCTCAAATAGAGGAAATAACAGATAAGGGGTATCCCTCCCCTAGACATTAGATGTTACAGAAAGGAGCAGTAGCAAGCCCAAGCAGAATAGGATTTTGTATGTTCAAAACAGAATGGTAGAGAATTATCTTACATTATATTCATAAAATGAACATTAAAATTAGTATACCATTCTTGTCTTGGAACACAACGTTCAAATTTAAAAAAAAAATACCATTCATCACCAAACTATCCTATGTTAATTTGTTTATCAGCGTTTTTGTTGTAACCTATAGGAAAATTAAGTTAAATATACATCATCGACAATTTGGCACACTGTACTGATTGATATATACAGTAGCAACAAATAAAATGCCACGGCAATGAAACGTCATTGTTTGAGAACGTTGCATTAAAGGCTCGCACGTTTCCGCGTCCTTGCAAGGCTGTAATCCAATGTTAAAAATATTGTCATCAACCTCTCTCTTTTTAAGGAACTTAATTTTTAGTCTCTCTCTCTCTCTACCTAACTTGGTGTTTCGTGATAGCTGTTGTCTTTATTTTTATCAGTTCTCTTTAGTCACTCTGTGTGTAATCAAAGAACCATGGAGCTCAACTTCCTCTCTAGAGCTCTTCTCGTCTCTCTTCTACTCGCAATAGTTTCATCTTTCTCATCCTCTACTGTTATCTCCGGTAACACTTTCTTGATTCTTTTCTTCCCCAAATAACTGTTTGAATGTTCTCAGTCAATTTGTTTTTTATTTATTTATTTATTTTTTTGAAAAAAATGCAGATGGTGTGCTCGAATCTCAGGATTTGGTTATTGGAAGAAACCTACTTCAGGCCAAGAAAAGTAAGTCACTTCGCAATCTCATAAAATCTTGCTTTCTCCAACTTTTTTATCTTCTTCTGATCATTTAAAACTGAATCTCTTCGCATGTATTAGAATCTTAGTTAAGAGTTCCATTTTTTGTTTCCCAATGTGTGAAAGCACAAATACAAACCGATCCAGATGGAGCTACCTCTATGTTGATCCATATTCATAATTTTGATTCTGGTTTCTTTATCCTGGAGGTTTTTCTGTGTGTTTATTATGCTTATAAAATTCCTTACTTTCTTGGCCAATCCATGGTAACAGAATGTTCCCTGAACTTAGAGTTTATGAACTACACTGTCATAACGAGCCAGTGTAAAGGTCCCAAATTCCCAGTAAAGGAGTGTTGCTCTTCCTTTTTAGAGTTTGCGTGTCCTTACGCCGAACAGCTCAACGACCTGTCCACAGATTGTGCAAGCACGATGTTCAGTTACATCAATATCTATGGGAAATACCCGGCTGGACTGTTCTCTAGCCAGTGTAAAGGAGATAAAGAAGGCCTCGAGTGCCCCGATATGCCTCCCAATTCAGTAGCAGACGTAAACACAGCCACCACCACCACCACCACCACCACCGCTTCTTCTCGTATTTGGATGACCGTAGCTTTATTCGTGACTGTTTTATTATTTCGAGGCCGACAAAGCCATATGTAATGCTGCTACTTGTTACAAGTCTCTGTATATCTATGATTAAGGGAACTTCAAAAACTTCTAAATGATAATTTGTATGATTGACTTATGTATATGTA
Organism: Brassica oleracea var. oleracea; assembly: GCF_000695525.1. Classification (NCBI taxonomy): domain Eukaryota; kingdom Viridiplantae; phylum Streptophyta; class Magnoliopsida; order Brassicales; family Brassicaceae; genus Brassica; species Brassica oleracea. The sequence goes on along the minus strand of NC_027749.1, from coordinate 10,236,950 downwards.
TCATTGTCTCTTCTATAAATTGGCCTAGTAAATATTATAAAGAAGATTGTGAAAGGATTTAAGTATATAAATCAACAAAAGGTTTCAACAAGCTATATTTAAAACACAGTGTGTATAAGCAAGTAACTTGATTCTTCATAATGTTTTCTAGGCTTTGGAGGGCAAACAATAATGGAACACTATTACACTATACATCCAGACATGTAAAGTACCTTGGAACTATTATGCAGTCAACATGCCTCTCACTTACGAATCGAATAGCTTGGTCTTGTATATCAGTATATGTAAGAAGTAAAAACCTGAGAGATTCACCACATTAGTCTTGATTTGCGACGGAACTGCTTCCTTGTGATACACCAAGGACCAGGAAACGTGCTTAACTGCACATAGTAATTAATTAACATGCAATTGCGTGAGCCTCAGGCGTGGTATGTTAAATATAGCACCATCTAAGGTATGTTTCAGACAGTAGCACTTGAGAAATAATCTGTTGGTATTAAAACCGCCAAGGAGACTGAGAAAGAGAGATGCGTCGCTTAATTGTAAACTCATGAATATCATCAATATAATATCGACTTACGTTACTGATAAGCTTTGCTCCATGCCATGCTGAGTCCACGCCGCAAGGAGGAGGGATTACTCTGACTCCATTGCATATATAAGAAGGAAGGTGGTCATGCAGTTCTTTCTCTAGCCTTTCTGGATACAGCTCACAAAGACAAAAACAAACCGCATAGGCATGTCAGTTAAGTGCTCTATTCTTTTAGATCGAGTTTCAAAGATGTTTCAACTTGTATGAAAGAACTACTAATTATTCACTTCAGAGTAAATTCATGGCATTACAAAAGAGGTAATATTATCGTACCTGCAAGTCCTGGCAAACATGAGCTTCCTCCAGCCAATACTACAGTCTTGAACCAGCTATCATCACCTGTAACTCCTGCTGCATCACAATGGTCCATACAGAGCGCCACTGCCTGATGCAAACTCATTGCCCGTCTGTTTTTGCAATGACATATACCAATCAAAAAAAAAAAATTTAAAAATGGTCAATGTTCACAACAACACACAACCCGGGCATGAGATGTATGCAGTTTTATCACTCTACAATGATGTAATCTGAGAAAATATTAGTCACGATGAAAATGGTGGAACCTATTAACAAATTTTTGGACTATGATCAGATGATATAATTTCTAGATTCAGAACTAGTTTAGATTCCATATCCTAGAAAGGCTTCAAGGATTTATTTTTCTTAATCACTGATGCTAATAAGTAGGGTAAGGTAGGCCTTACAGTCCAGCAAGACGTGGTTGGAATAATATCTCCCCTGTCTGAAAACGCTCCTTTGACAGAGTAAACCACCCTTCACCCGCAATTTTCATTGAAGCTTGTGTGTCCCTTGAAAGTTCAGCTTTATAATCAAGCGCCACATAACACAGGTTCTACGTTCGAATAACAAAAAATCATCATGTAAACCAACTTACAAGAAAGAGCTATACTCAGTTACTTCTTATGTTTAACTTTTAATAAATAGTTTAGGAGACATTGTACATCATGTCTATCTTACAGCCTCGCACAGGGATACGTTGATTTACAAAAGAGCCATTTACGATGGAAATCTACGTAATGATTTGCTACTAGGAACAGGTTGGTCAATGGTAATACCTCTTTTAAAGTACGAACAGTGTAGAGCGATTGGAAGGTAATGTTGTTCTCTTGCATCTTCTCCTTAAGGAATCCCGTGAGTTTCAACGCTCCAAAACCAATGATTTCTACACCTATCTGGCGCATCACCTTGCCATGCAAAACTGAAAAACACCCAGCAAAAGTAACTTGCTTAGACACAAGTGAATGGTGCAGAGAGAATCAGATGGATACACAACGGACTTTTTAATAACAATTTGAAATGTTCACATATTCATTCATCTTTTTGACACAATTAATCAAATTCATTACCAAGTCTCTAAAACTAACTGAGAGGATACAAAAAGAATTGAATGATAGAGATAGAAAACAGCCTACTCGGAAGAATGGTTATGACTTGGAAACCAATGTTAACAACAATTCCTGAAGTCCGCCGTGCAGCATACAGGGCTAAAACAGCCTGAAAATATAGCACAGATCATTTATAATTTGCATAGGACTGTAATAGTAATAAAACTAATCATGTTACAAGGAAGGCATAATACTATCTCCAGTTGGTGACGTATCAAATTCAGAAATATAAAAAGAAAACACATAATATCATTTCTTCTGGGTAAAACCGTGGGGAATGAGGCTATAAAAAAGGTGAATGAATCTCTCTGAGGAAAACACCGCTTTGAATCAGCAGAAAGCACTTAAGAGTGAAGAAAGGCTCGCCTGATTAACTGCGCACACTGCAGGAACATTCATGTCAAACAAGACATTTAGGATAGCAGTCTTAAGTTGCCGCCTTGATGCCTTGGCTGATTCAGTATCTGAGAACAAAAATGAAGAAAACCTTAAAACCGGAACCGCAAAGATGTAATCTTGAAGTTGTAGAACTATTAGCTAACCATCAAAATGACAGAGGGGCAGTGACACCACTATTGGCTGCATAGAGGGCTTAACCTGCATCCTGTAAGAAAATTATCACATAAGAAACTATATATCCACATGTTACTTAGTCAAGAAATACAAAGCCAGGTGTTACTTTAACAAAGAGGCAAACCAAACCTGGTGAAAATGGTTGAAAAGAACTGTTGAAGCCTAGCGTATATGGGTGACTCAATGTTGCCAAATTCCTGGCGATCAAACTAGTAAGAACTATCTTGTGTGCAAGAGAGAAGAGGCAATGCTTACTAACTCTGTAAACAAGCAAATAATGGAGTGCTTCAGTACCAACGATTATCTCACCAGAAAAGTCGCAGAACGTCCAGAAGGTGAAGCATACTTGCTCCATCCAAACTTGCAATATCCAGAACCACCTAAATGAAAATGAATAACTTGAAACTAGTATACAAATACAATCGTACTCACAACAAAGAAGAAAGCATACCATCGATAATTATAGAGCCAGGAACTCGTGCCCTCTGACCATAAATGCGCATGAAAGACAACTCTCCTGATTGACTAGAAAGCATTCTGCAAAAAAATAGCAACTAAACCTTGAATTTTCTTATACTCATCCCCAAACACATACATTGATTCTGCAAAAATAGCTACTAAACCTAGAAATCGTCTTATACTCATCGCCAAACACACATTGATTCATCTATTGACTAATCAAAAAACAAAGAGATCATCACTAGCTAGTAACCGATAACAATCCTCGATAGCGATTTCGTAATCTCACCGGAGAGGATAACCAGAGCGCAAACTAGTCTCCGCGAAGAAGATGGAGTCCCACGACTCCTGCGAACACTGGAGATAGAATATCCAGAGACGATTACCACCAGCCAAACATCTCCACGCTTTGCAAGTTAAGCTCAATTTCACTGCGTCTCTCGGCTCCACCAGCATCAGAATCTGGATCAGAATATCCATCGGTAGATGATCGAACGCGCCAAGAGAAGAAGAGGACGACGACGACAGAGGAACCTGAATCGCGCTATGGCTCGCCGAATCCTTGCCGCTACTCGATCGGCTCCACACCGATCCCCATACTTTCCTCAGAATCATGGCCGAGTTTCCTCGTCGCGCGCGCCTCTGCCAGAAAAATTTTCCCGAGAAAACTAATCAGGGAAAATTTGGATAAACGATGGAGAAAACTTTATCTCGGTAGTTTGGATGAGACTGACCGACGTGGAAGTTTAAGAAAATGACACGTGTCCAAATCGAGCGCCAGGATTTTGTTACTCTCACGCGCGAAGTTTAGATGAAAGTGGTCTCTCACTCACCGACTCAAATGTCAATCATCACATAACGATATTTTGTGAACCCAATGAAGAAAGTATCGAAGTGGTCAGGACCACGTGCTTCAGTTTATTTTTTATTTAATTTTGTCTACTAATATAATTAAGAAAACACATTATTTACAACAAAAAAAAAAAAATTAAGAAAACACATTAAATACTAAAGAATATGGTTTGTTTTATGTTTTGCAGATTTTGTGGAGAAATTAACAAAATTTGTGGATTAATTAATAACTTGTTTAATCATCATATGTCATCGAAAATTGTTAATTTAAACTTATACTATAAGAAGCAATTAAAAAAAAAAATACTGGTTCAAAACTACGATGATGTGGGACACGTGGCTCTTTATCATTGGATGTAAAATTGCTTTGTGGATGCAAAATAATGAAGCAACTTTTTTTTAATAAGGGAAGAGAGTAAAGATTTGGAGACGCGGTGTATAAAAATGGATGCTCAGATCCGGCGGTGATTACCTAATTCTCAACCAGTTTCTCCTTCAGATTGGGTAATCCGATTTTCTTCTCATTTATTTAATTAAATTCTCTGATTATTATGTATCTGGTGAAACGAAACCTCTCTTTTCGAATTTAGAGGTTTTCTTTCTGCGTTGATGACGATCCAATCCAATCCAATCCGTATATATTATATAGATTTAGAGCATGAAATCGAAGAATTTATTGGTTCCCGGCTTGCTAGGGTTTATATTCGTGAATTTCAATTGAATTTTCGAATGATTTAGATTTCTGGAAAAAGGTACTATTCTTAATTTAGAATTCTAATCCGAATTATTAATATGGTTACAGAGTTTTGAAAAATTCCTAATTCGTCGTGTTTGATTGATATTTCGAGAAATGATCTTCGTCTCAGAGATTGTATCGACTGTTGTTGCAGGGTGGGAGTTAGATTCGTGATCGAGGTCTAACATGGCTGACTTTGGTTTGTTTCTGTTTCCCTTATTTGATGATTGAGATTTTTTTTTCAAATTGAATCTCACCATGTGTGATTATAATGAAACTGAAGATGAATATATGGCTGATGAATACGACATGGATGATTTGGAGGATGAGATGAATGCTGAGTTTGATGCTAGAGATATCGATGCATCTGATTCAGAAGTCGAAGATTTTGAACAATTGGTTTGTCTTATTATTATTATTATTATTATTATTATTTGTTTGTTTCTTGGTGTTTTGATTGACAACAACACTCAAACTATTTGTACATATGGAATGTTTCAGAACAAGGCTGCGGATACTTCTGCAGCTCAAGCTCGGAATGGGAAGGACATTCAGGGTATACCGTGGGAGAGACTTAGCGTTACTAGAAAAGACTACAGGAAAACTAGGCTTGAACAGTATAAGAACTATGAGAATGTCCCTCATTCCGGAGAAGAAGCTGGGAAGGTGACTTACTTACATTTCATGCCCATCTCTTTGGGAGATCGTTTTCTCATTCTAGTCTTGCTTTATTGGAACCAGCATTGCACGGATACGGAGAAGGGGAGCTCTTTCTATACGTTTAGGAGCAATTCTAGATCAGTGAGATCAACCATTCTTCATTTTCAGGTTTGTCAACTGTCACACCATTACACTCTGTTATGCTTCCAATAGTGTATTCCCTGTTCTGGTATTACTGATGGAATAGTTAAGCTGAACTATTTTGTCTTCTTTGTTGCAGTTGAGGAATTTGGTTTGGGCTACATCAAAACATGATGTTTACCTCTTGTCCAACTACTCTATCAGCCACTGGTCTTCTTTGACAGGTTCCAGGAATGAAATTCTCAACGTTAAAGGTCATGTAGCTCCTTCTGAGGTTCGTCTCTCAAGCCTCCATGTTATTAATTTGACTCGGGATCTCCTTTCGTCTCTGTTGGGTTTATCTTTAGCCGATATTCTATGTTTTTCAGAAACATCCGGAGAGTTTGTTAGAAGGATTTACAGAAACTCAAGTTAGCACTCTTGCAGTAAAAGAAAGGCTGCTAGTTGCTGGTGGGTTTCAAGGAGAGCTCATTTGCAAGGTTAGTTTAGAGGCGTTTAATGGAATATTAAGGTTAATAGCAACTCCATGGTGTTTCTAATTATTGTTTCCCCTGCAACCAGCATCTTGATAGACCTGGTGTGAGTTTCTGCTCGCGCACAACTTACACGGAAAACGCTATCACAAACGCAGTAGATATATATAGAAACTCCAGGTAAGTCTTCGCCTTTCATATAAATTGTCTGGTATTAGCCTTACAATTTTAGAGAATAGGACAAAGAGAAACTGAAACAAATATGGTCTTGCCAGCGGCGCGCTTCACTTCATGGCCTCAAATAATGACTGTGGAGTCAGAGACTTTGACATGGAGAGGTATCAGCTTGTCCAACTCTTCCGTTATCTTTGGCCCGTCAACGTAAGCTCACTTAACCTCTCTTTTTTTCTGGCTCTTGTGCGGATTATTAAAACTCAACCTTACAAATTTATGATTTTGGGAAATTTAAACAGCATAGCTCCCTAAGTCCTGATGGAAAACTAGTAGCAGTCGTTGGAGATGACCCAAATGGTCTATTGGTAGACTCAAGCAACGGACAGGTACTTGACATTCTTCTTCCCAGTACCGTCTATTTTACTCCGGTTAGGCCGTGGAGCCTTACTGGTTTTGATTTTCTGTTTGCAGACGATTGGGACGCTAAAAGGTCACTTGGATTATTCATTTGCATCAGCTTGGCATCCCAACGGTGTGACATTTGCAACAGGAAACCAAGACAAGACCTGTCGCATTTGGGACACAAGGAAAACCTCGGAGTCGGTCGCTGTACTAAGAGGTAACCTTGGAGCGATCCGGTCCATTAGGTTCACATCGGACGGACGGTACATTGCGATGGCAGAGCCAGCAGATTTTGTCCATGTGTATGATACAAAAACAGGTTACAAGAAGGAGCAAGAGATTGATTTCTTTGGAGAGATTTCGGGGATATCGTTTAGTCCAGACACTGAGTCTCTCTTCATCGGTGTTTGGGACCGGACTTATGGAAGTCTCTTGGAGTATGGTCGAACCAGAGACTACTCTTATCTAGATTCATTGCTTTGATAAAAAATAAAATTTCAAAATAAAAAGAAACTTGCATAAAATAATCTGTTATATGTATTTGGTTAGATTTCATACCGACAAGAAAAGAGAGACTTCGAAGCTGTTCTGTTGTGTAACTTTACTATGTACTTTTAAAATGTACATTTCCAGAAAGTTGGGATTGTCTTGGGATCATAAAAACCTCTTAGAAAGATATTTTAGGTTTGGTTTGAAGATATTCTTAGAAGATTTTATATCCTAAAACCGTTTGCTATATTTATGGGATAAGTTGAGCACCGATTGTAATCGTATAAAATATTCTCTAAATTATGGAATGATAAATTTTGCTTTAAATTTTACATCATCTTTGTTTGATATTTCGGTGAAAATGTTTTCCATGGTTTCTTACATATTATTTTGGTTTGAAATGTTTGGATTCAATTTTTGTGGTTTTCTTTAAAATATAAAAATGGATTCAACATGTTGTTAAGCATTGCTGTATATAATTGTTTTTACTTTTGTTTTGTTTGTCTACTAATTTTTAATTGCAACTTGAATGACTTAGTAGGAAAAGCCCTCCACCACTAATCTATTGGCCACTGAGTTTGGTACGAAATCTAATGTACGTAATCTATAAGCTATTGTTAGTATATTTATGGGGTTAATATAAAAAATTACTTGCTGTAGCTGACCCAGTAGCTTCTACGGCTATGCACTCTTATATACTCTGTAATCCACACAAGTAATGTAAACATATCCGCTTTTTAAAATAAATAATAGTATAGATATTGGTAAATAGAAATATACTTGTCAAAAATATTTCAAAAACTAGATAACATTAATTTTTTTACTAGATAAACACTTAACTATGAATTAAGAGTGATCCACTTCCTAGATAAGAATACCAAAGGCTTTACCTTCTAATGTTATATATAATTGTTTAGATTTTATTTCAATATGTGTCTTACAATTATTTTTTATTTATTAAAATACTGGACAAAGATGGAAAAAAAGGAAAAGTAGAATTATTGAATAGGTTTAGAAAGGGTGAAAACATAAAAAGGAGCCATATTAAGTTAACTTTGATTAAAAGAGACAAATATGAAAATTCTTAAATGAAGATTTTTTCTTTAGTGACATGTTTATTAGATCTTTAAGATTTGGAAGTGTTTGGATTCTGTTTATGAAAATTTTTGATAGTGTAAAAATGTTTAACTAATATGTGTCAATATCTGTGACTAAAAAAACTAATATATGTCCATAGAAATTCTACATTACGTACTTTTCACATATTTTTTTTTTGAAAAGAGAACTCTTCATTTTTTTTGTAACTTGAACTTTTTATATTTTGCATATAACATAGTTTGATATTGGTTGTATATCTTTGACAAGAAAGTTGTACAATTCTTAAAACTTGTATAACAGAATATGGACTTAAATTTTTTTTTTTTTGGTAAAATATGGACTTAGATATAAGATTATATTTAATAAAATAAGTCAGATTAGTTGTATATAAAATATATAATTTAAATTAAATTGCCTGAGTTTGAGCTTAATTTTTAAAGTGTTTGGTTTGGATAAACCACAAAGACTCAAAAGTCAAAGCATATTTTAAAGTTGATTGTTTTATTGAAAAACTGAAATCAGAACAAGGAAAAATGGTTCAAGAAACTGAACCAAACCTGGATTTTTGAGGAAGTGAGTTGACTGCAGAAATGCGTGGGACTAAAAATATTAAATTCAATTTTTGAAGACTTAATTACTAAGTAGATAATTATTAATTACTAATGAAAATGCAAGAGATGTGTATAAATACCGGTATATGTTTCTTTTTTTTTCTCCACTCTTTGATAAGAAGTTAAAACCCTTTGGAATCCCAATCAAAATTTTTTTTTTGATGCAAGGGATATCTCCAATTAAAAATAAAATAAATGAAAATCCAAATAAAATCTTGATTTAATTACCATAAATTGCAATGCCCACGAAAAAATAAATGGAAATTAATCATCTATTACTATTCCCTAATTGCACGATCGATTACGACGTGGTTGGTTCCAAACACAAAACGTGAACTCAACTTTATGTACACACAAAATCATGTTTGGTAGACTAGGATCTTCAATCAATCATAGATATATTCTTTGTGTATATCAAAAATAAATTATGGTAAATTATAAAAAAAAATCAAAGAGGTAAAATTGAAATAAAACTTACACAATATATATTAATATAAAACACTGTTTTACTAGTAAAAGAAAGAAAAGCAATTTGTGTTTTGTATAAACAGTCAAACACGACCTTAAATGTTAAAAGTCATATCTAGATATGATACATACCATTTAATTAAAACTTAAATAACAAAATCTATATATTTATATATACCTATATATATATATATACATATAACAATTAGATAAATAAAGACTATTCATCCCAAAACTTGAGTAGACTCTTCTTCACTATTTTTTCTCTATTGTCTACATCTTCTTCACCTCCCTAAGTCCTGTTCGATTCTATTTTGTCTTTCTTTGATTTTCATATATTTGAGATTTATCTTGAGTTTATAAGAGCTGTGGGAGAATATCTTCTTCAGTACGTTAGGTATATACAGAAAGAAACCCTATTTTGTAATTATCAGCTGGTGAGATCTGTTTTCATCTTCTATCTATCCGAGCTTGACTTTTGTGTGGATTCAAGCTTCGTAAGCTAATGGATCAATTAAGTGGTAACAAATCCAACTGTGGATTCTCACCCGGGAGTCCTAGATTTGGATCTACACAAGAAGAACAAGCTGAAGACGTTGAAAAACAAGCTAAAAGCATCGATCTCAGGGAAGAAGATGATGACGATGATGATGGAGCTACAAGTGCAGATCTAGAAGAGAAGAAGCATATATGTTGTGCATGTGGCAAAAGCTTTACGTCAGGTAAGGCTTTAGGTGGTCATAAAAGGCTTCATATGCTCCAAACTCGGAAAATTTCAACGGTGAGACCAAAGATGGTGTCTGCTGGTGATGAGAGGGGTGAACTCGAAGTTGATTGTTGTGTTTGTCATAAGAAGTTTCCATCAATGAAGGCTTTATATGGACACATGAGGTTTCATCCAGACAGAGGATGGAAAGGAGTTTTGCCTCCTCATCATCCCCTTGGTAATTTGTCTTCTTCTACAATCTCTACTGGTGATGATGACGATGATGATGATGATGATGATCATTGGGAATTGGGAAACGTGGTTGACCTAAAGGAATCGGTCAAAGGATCGTGGACGACAGGGAAGAGAGCAAGAAGAAGTGCTTTGAAGATTGATGAGTCAGATATTGATGCTAGGAATCTACTGTTCTTAGCTACTACTGCAGAAGCTGTTGATCTCGATGTTGCAGGGACTTCTGATTCTCATTCCGGCGAAGAGATGATGACCAAGAAGAAGAAGAAAAGATTGTCTCATGATCATCATCAACTTGAGGTGGTTGTTGGTGGAGCTGATGAGGAAGGTGCTGGTGCACATGAGAAGCACGTGTGTGTGACTTGCAACAAGTCGTTTACTTCTTATCAAGCTTTAGGAGGTCATAGAGCAAGTCACAACAAGGTCAAGGTTTTGGAGAATCATCACGCTAGGGCAAACGGTGAAGCTTTGTTACTTGGTACCGAAGCAATGATAGCCGGTTTGGGTAGTGCTCAAGGACCAAACACATCAATTAGCAGTAATGGAGATCATGTTTGCAACAAATGTCATAAAAGTTTTCCAACAGGTCAAGCTCTTGGTGGTCACAAGAGACGCCATTGGACTGGACCAGTTTCTAGTGAGGCTGCAACCGCTGTTCCATCGGCTGCGACTGCTCCAGGTGGAGCATCTTCTAGTCAGGTAACAGAGACAGTGCAAGAGGTGAAGAAAAAAAAGCTTTTGGAGTTTGACTTGAATGAGTTGCCACCTAACGAAGAATGACTCTTAGAAACGTATATATGCAGACAAAAGACAGTGAAACTAGGGAGTAATGATGGTATAAAGAGTTGTTGACATGGTAGTTTTAGAAAAGAGATAAAGATGCTTTTGGTTTTTGGTTATTATTGAGGTTCATGGTGTTTGGCTTTTAATCTAATTTGATGGGGTCTTTCGTTATTTTTTTTATACAAAGGATATATGATCCTTTGTATTCCTCTCTCAAGCATCATCATAAACACCACCTAATATTCACCCAACTAATAAGTTGAATTTTTCTTCCTACAAATTCTTAAGAGCTTAATATAAAAAACACACACACACTGACGTCATACCATAGCAGCACACAAAACAAAGAAGCAGCAAAGAGGAATTGATCATGGCATTTTGATATGACTTTTTATATAAAGGATATATGATCCTTTGTATTCTTCTCTCAAGCTCTGACTTTTCTTCTATCTTTTATGCTTTTGGATTCACACAAAGCATGATGGTTTAAATCGACCAAAGTTTCAAAAAGTGAACCCATCTTATTCATCTCACTATCTTATCTTTCTTTTTTCTTCTTTTCAAATTTATGGTCTCTCCATAAATATATGTTTGGATATTTTTGGTGATGAATAGAAGCTTGATAGTAGAACTTTCTTATAGACAAAAAATATCATAACCCATTTTATATAGAAAGTGGATCTCAAAGTAAGGCCATAAACACATTTCCACTAAAACAAAATGCTATGATCTACAGTTCAAGTTACACATTGGAAAACTTTCAACACTTGCTATGGTATATCATTTTGTTTTCTTTGCACTATCTTAACAAACGGAAAATTCTAGTTTTGAAACTTCCCAACAGCTGAGCTAGACAGAAAGAAAGAATCACTTCTCGATATTTATGTAATATTCTTACATTAAGAGAAGACCCCAAGATAAAATAGTTTTCCCAATAATTTTGTAGGTTTGGAGGTTTACAAATCTAAAGCTCATAACCAGGACGAGTTAGTCTGGTGGTAAACGGCTTGCGGCTGCAAGTACGGCCCCGGGTTCGACTCGCACTGGCCACCAGGGAATTTACATGCGAACTTGCTCTGGCGCCCGAGACCGAAGACCGTTGCCTGGCCATGACCCACCTTCGGGTGTGCGTCCGCGCCGCTAAGGGTTCGGTCTCTAGTCTGGACCACCACGGTGGGACCAGGACACTCGGTTATCAAAAAAAAAATCTGAAGCTCATCAACAAGACATCTATGAGTCTAAATGAATCATTTTGTTATATAAAAAGAGTATACTGTTTATTAATTATTGGTTTGGTCTAAAACTCTTCAAGACGTGGGCATTATTAACTTTCTACCACTACAAGAAAACAGGAGGATTCTGATGGCCGAAATCGTCAGAAATTCGTCGGAATAGACCGATTCCGACGAATTTCTGACGAACCTATCTGTCGGTATCGTTTTATCGGAAAAAAAAATTCGTCGGAATTTCGTCAGAACTTCCGACGACTTTCTGACGAATACCGAGAAACGTCATTCTGACGAACTTCCGACGATATTACGATGCGGACACACGAGACCAGAGTTCATCGGAAAAACTATATACCGACGGAGAACGTTCCTCAGACAATTCCGACGGAGTGGATTCCTCAGTATATTCCGACGAATTCTTGGCGTCGGAATATACCTACGGACATTGGTTCGTCGGAATATACCGACGGATATTTGTTCGTCGGTATATTCCGACGGATATTGGTTCGTCGGTA
>NC_027749.1:10212210-10220864 GCF_000695525.1 Brassica oleracea var. oleracea | reverse complement strand
TATGGTTCTTCGGAATACCGACGACTGTACTGTTAATCGGAATGTCGTCGGAAGTTCGTCGGTATATTCCGACGACTTCAAATTTTTGGTTTTCGTTGGAAATTGGTCGGTAATCCGTCACAAACGTCCGACGACATTGATGTCCGTCGGAATCTCCGTCGGAATTCGGCGTGTTTTCTTGTAGTGTACGTATGTGTTGGAACAAATACAACAAACCAAACGTTAAGATGGCTCTTTGTAGTCAAATGTCAAGAGTCTCCACTTGCCGCTAATGACACAAGACCAATTCTGTAGGCATCATCATAAACACCACATAATATTCACCCAACTAATAAATTGAACTTTTCTTCCTATAAATTCTTAAGAGCTAAGAGTTTAATATAAAAAAAATACACACACTGACGTCATGCCATAGCAGCACACTAAACACAGAAGCAGCAAAGAGGAATTGGTCAGTTGAAGCCAAATACGTTCCAATAAAATTTAACATGTAGGTACAACAATATCTGACTCTGGCATTAAGTGGAAACTCTGTAGAAGAAGACATGATGTGGTGTGTTTTTATCATGTGGGTACAACAATTATTCTTGAAACTCTTTCACTACTTGGATCTATATACACCAATAGTTTTGGAATTCTTGAGCTTTATTATTTAGATTCTCAGACTTGCTTTCTGCTTAAATACGATGTTCTGCAATTTACTAAGTTAGTGGTAGAATCATGTATTCTCTTACCACCATAGCCAAATCTTAAAGAGAAACTACGAGCATAACTTTTGAGCTTGTGGACAACTTTGATGGCAATGAAACGCGATTAGTAAAGTTACTTTGTCTTCTACAGAATGTTTGTTATTTTCAAGTGTTTGTTTTTTTCTCTGTAAACCGTAACTACACAACAGTCTCTGCAGAAAGAGATAAAAAGCATGGAAAATGCCGTAGAACATACAAGTACAACCTTAAAACCCCAATGCTCGATGAGAACCCACTTTCTCCGTTTCTTCTTAAACTGCATAAAGGTCCAAACTTTACGTTGACTAGCTCGGAGAAAAGTACCTCACATGATCAAAATTGTTTCTGAATGGTGAAACTTGTGTTTGTTGCTGTGGTACTGGTGTCTGCTGCTGATGCTTTGGCTCGAAACTGTTTCTTAAATAGAGACCTGTGTTGAAGTATAAGCCGTTTCCATCACAAGGCTGATGATCATGAAACTGAGGGGATGGTTTTAAGCTAGTCCGAGATGCTTCTTCCTTATTGTCTGCTTCTCCTTGGTTCATGACCATCAAGTCTTTCCCCATTAACCGTAAAACCGAGTTAGAAGGACTAGGAGGCACAACAGCTCTGTTGGAGAATGTACTATGAACGTACTCAAACGGATGATTTGGATCCAAGCGTGTGGGAGACTTGGTTAAGCTCATGGCTATTGATGAAGAAGAAGCAGCTCTTCGCTGCAGTAGATGAGACGCTTCATGATTCAAGGAGACTCTCTCTTTTCTTTGGCAACAACAGGACTCATGACCATTGTTTCTAAAACTCAAAGGTGTTGTTGCCTTGTCAACACTCTTCGGCTCAGCCTCAGGGATAGTTCCATGATGAGATGGAACACCAAAGCTCATTGGAATGTCCAAAGAAGAAGGAAACTCTGCGGGAAAATTCAATCTACCAGCTGCAAAGTTCGAAACCGCGGAAACAGGTGATTCAGATGAGTTTCTGTCAAGCTGGTCCATAGAAGATTGGAACTGGCTTGTGATAACAGAAGAGTTTCCATCAAACCCCATACCACGTGGACTCGGTAGAAATGAGCCTGGAGGGCCTGGAATGGGAATGGCATCAACCTCTACAAACAAGCTTCCTTTTCCTCTCACCTCAGAACCAAACCTCACATCCTCTTCATCGCAACCGCTTTGCCCATAAATCATATCTTCAGAGTAATACATTGCTCTCTCGCTAGGTATGATTTCATTAGCATCATTGCTTTTGTCCAACACATTGGCTCTACTGTTGCTATCATCTTCCTCCTCCTCATCACTACTTTCTTCGTCATCATCATAATCATAGTATCTACTAAATGAAGGATTATCATCACCTGAAACATAATCATCATCATCTGATAGTTCACGTTCTTGTGTCATTTCAGACTCCCATTTTCCAGTTTCTTCTTCTTCTTCATCTGACAAATCAAACCGAGATTTCTTTAGCTCTTCCACGGGTGGTGATAATCGTCTCCAGCCATTTGCTACAAATGGTGGGGACAAGTTTCTCATGCTAGTTGCACGAGGAGATGCATCTCTGACATTCTTTCCAGGTGGATGCTTGTCTTCTTGAATCGAAGCAAGGCTCTTCTTCGAGTGGACAGTGTTTGAATAAGCTCCTGCAAGTGATTTCTCCTCTATTTGAGCTCTAGATGAACGACTGTGAGCTCTTTTACTCTCAAACATAGTCTTGCACCTTCCAGAGACTTGGCTCCGCAGCTTCTGTTTATTTAAAGGAGCAGAACCAGTGGCAGACGTATCTGCACCTCTCAACACAATACGATCTTCTCCTGACCATTCATCCTCATCATCATCATCAGATGGCTGATCCCTCAAAGCACATAATTTATGTTCTTTCTCGTTTAGCTTCTTTGAAACCAGACCACGTTTTGCTAACATCCGCTGATTATAGATGCTACGAAGACCCTTGCTGCTACCCTCTCTTTGATACTCAAGTACCTTCTGTACAAAGCAGTATACTTGTTATTTCATGAACATTGGCTACACAAAATATATAAAAAACTAATGACAGCAAGTTATGGCATTACCTCTGAAGCATTGGCTTTGTGACTGGTTACTTTGATACACTTGCCATGTTTCTTTCTTCGACCTCTCTTCTTGTTTTCTTTACTACCTTGGCTTGAACTTTTCTTTTCACTACTACCATCCTCGTGCTGCTCTCTTGACAGAATCTTCTTCTGGCTAAACTCTGTTAAAATCCGCAGTTTTTGGCCCTTGGCATCGATATAAACAGGACCAACTCCCACAGGAGAAGCTTTCCGCTTCTTAGACACTTCACATTTATCAGCAGCAACCCGGTTTGTCCAGCTCAAAACAGACGCCCACTGTGTTCCATTTCTCCTGTCAAGATCTTCTAATGTGCATTCTTTGGCAGTAGCGTAGATATCAACCAGCGTTTTAACTTTCACCTGTGGCTTAACTCTAGGCTTACTACTAGCCGGTAGCACTGCTGAATCAGCAGAAGTAACTCTAGGCTTGCTTGGCTTACTACTAACCGGTGGCACTGCTGAGTCAACAGGTTTAACTCTAGGCTTGTTTGGCTTAATACTAACCGGTGGGACTGATGAATCCACAGACAGACACTGGTCGATATGAGCATTCAAAGTAGTGTTAGAAGCTGATGAGAAAGTTTTGCAAATAGGACATGTCTTTGAAGCCATGACTGATTCAGTAGTCGTCCCACAACTATCTTCTTTGGACTTCACCATTCCTCCTCCTCGTCCACACTTTTTACTCTTGTTATTACTTGTAGCAGCTACTACTATCTCTACCTTAGACTTGGAAACGCTTCTGCTAGTAACCAAACCATTCTCAATGATCCTTGATTGGCTGCAAACTCTTTTACTAGTCTCTGCTATTGTCTGATGCACATGGGATACGATTTGCTTCCCTGACGATGAAGTCTCAAACTGGTTACTAAGCCTGGAAAGTTTCTGAAACGGTGGCAAAGGATCAGTCAATCCATGAGATGAACAAAGCTGGAGACTTTTGGGAGAAAACGGCCAGCTGTTCTTGATGTTGTTCTTCCTGTTACTGTATGCGTAATCTCTGCAAACATAAAACCACAGACAAAGAACAAAGTTAACTACTTTCGATAAGAGCTAAAACTCAAAAAGGTGAAAACTTTATGAAACCCATATCAATCAGAAGGAAGAAAGGTCAAAACTTTATGATCTAGCTACGAGGATGAGATCATTTGAGACTGACCCATCATGAAAAATTCAGAGACTTCTGGTTACCTGATGGAGAAACTGGATTGACCTAACTCATGGGAAGAAGAAGTGGTGAGACGTAAGAGATTGGAGGAAGGAGAAGAAGAAGAAGATGAAAGTGGGTCACGTGGTGGGTTCTCAGTGGATAAGAACATTTGAATCTTCTTCCACTGTTACTATTTGCCTCTTCGCTTCCCAAATACTTGTGCATATCACCAGATCTTCTTTATATCATCACCTGTTAAATCTGATCTCCTCCTGCTAATAACAGAACATGTTATTATGATTTAAGAAACTATATATTCTTGAGATTTGTGGTTTGATCAAACCCAGAAAGAGGAAAAAAGTAACATTATTTCATGTGAAAGGATGTCATACAAAGTAAGATTTTTGTTTGCAGTGTTTATATGTGTGATTTGATGGAATGAAAACTACAAAGACAAAACAGTAATTCTCACGCAAAAGACAGTGATTTTTTTTGTCCTAAAAATCTAGTTAATCTGATTCCAGAGCTTAATTTATTGTTGATGGGATTATAAGGAACACAAAAAGGTGAACTAAAGTTATCTCATAAGATGAAGAAACTACAAATTAGATTTGATCCCAAAAAAAAAAGCAACTAATTAGATTATAAGTTAGATCACAGTTAAGAGGATTATAAACAAAAGTTTCATAAACTAGCGATTATATGAGCAATAATTATTATGTGACCCCAAAGAAAATTTAAGACATGGGGTAGATTCTTGATTAGTTAGACAAAAAGATGTGATTAACAAATTGAATGAGTAAGTAAGAGAAATAATATGAATGAATTTTTTTTAACAAAAAAACAGATCAACAGTAAGATGAGATTTACATACACACATACAGAAAAAAAAAATCTGAAAAACATGAAATCAGAACCCAACCTAAACTACTTGGAAGTCAATATCAGAAGAAGAAAAAAAAGACTTTGAAAACTGTGATCTTTACTTATAAATCTATACACACATACCCATCTTCAAGATTTGAGATCTTGCGACTGGATGGAAGTATAGAAGATCAAAAAGAAAAAGAAGAAAATAAATAAGATTCACAAACTCTAAACCAAAATGAAGAGCAAGAATGAAAGTAAAAGTGTAGACAAACCTTAGATGGGTTTTCTTGGCAAGAGAAAGAAAATGGTTTCTTAGAGAGAGAGAAAGAGAGCACTGGAGAAAGGAAAAAAGATGGAGAGAGAGATGAATCAAGCAAACACTCTATTAATGAATTTTTAGTGTTCCATATAAGTCCACATATGTATTATCACTACATGTGAATAAAATAAAGAAAAAAGAAAAACAAATGAGTGCAAGAGGAGAAAATATCGAAAGTGTCCACACTAACTCCAATTATTTATTACACTCCACCATCTTCATTTTATCCCCTTTTATTAATTTCTATTCTATAGAGTTGGTATAGCTAAATTTTAAGTCTCTTGATGCTACATTCTCTCGTTCCCAGAAATGTAGATTTTGGTATATTTGGTTTTTCCATATAAAATTTGTTATTATTTTTATTCAACTAAGGAATTCTTATCAATTGTAAATAGGGAAATTAGGTCCAATAACTTAAAAAACTATTATTCACAAAATATCAAAAATCCTATCCGTTTGTTTCTCTTTCTATCTCTCTCTACCATTTGTTTAGGCAAAGGTCCAATCGGGTTTTGGTTTTTCGAGTTTATCAAAATCAGCCCCATTCGGGTCATATGAAAATTTGGTTCGGGACCGGTTCGGATTCTATCGGGTTCGGATCGGGATTAGTAAATCTTCAAAGAACCGGTACAACCCGATGTACTTTCGGGTTCGGATCCCAATCGGTTCTTCGGTTTAAATGTACCTGATTTATATTTACTTTGTAACCAAAAAGTAAGTAAAATCGGTTCAAAAAAAAGAAAGAAACATCAAATGTGATCATTCTTGATTAGTTATTGATCGAAAAAAACCAAATAAATGAAAGCATAAAACGAAAACCAAGTTCTCATGAAATGAAAAACATTATTCAATGAAAACAAAACAAAAATCTAAAAACTTCAACCGCTACCTTCAACCGTCAATCTTCGTATAATAGATAATTATTTTAGTTGTTCAATATATTTTGAATACATATTAGGAATTGAGATCATTTTTGGTACAAGTTCTTTTTGGAAATTTTGAATGTTTTGGGTTCTATCGGGTATTCATTTAAGTCCGGGTTTGGTTCGGATAATACCCTTAACCCGAAATACTATAAAACATGATCCATTTGGTATTTATGCCGAGTTCGGATCGGTTCGGATTTATTTTTGTCGGATCAGATTTGGTTTGGGTTTTCGGGTTTGGTTTATTTGCCCAATCCTACATTTGTTATAAAACTGATTTTTTTCTTTTTGGTTATTTCACAAATAAACCCTTGTAAATATTAAATGATTGGTAAAAAATAGAGTAATTGTGTGAAAATAAGAGGTACACCAAAAAGATAATATAATATAATTTATTATTGATATATCATTTCGATAGGGGGATGTATTACATTTTTCTTTTGTTTTTAACAAATTTTTTTTCAATTTTCACTTGATTGGTGAAAACAAATTGAAAGAGGTAGAAACCTCAACTGATACTCTTAAGACTTTTAATTAAAAAAATAAAATAATAATATATTCTATAATTCGTCCAGCAGGGACTATGTAAACTTGCTACAACTTAAATAAAATAAAAAAGAATTTGAAAATCCAATTAAAAAGTTTAGATATTCTGTATTTATCAATTGTAAAACGAGTTTTACAAGGAGCAACTTGGATCTAGACCCACCACAAGCAGACAAGCAAGCGACACGTCCCAATCACGTCAATCTTAAAATAAAATAAAATCCTGGGGCCGTTGTTCCTCCACTCAAGTATAATAAATTGATAATTTTACTACATAAGCTTTATTCATAATTTTTTCATTACTTATTTATTTTTATTGTATGGTAGTAACACAGTATTATAAACAACCGGTTTATCGTCAGAAAAACTTGATTCGGGCTAGAGTTGTGGCGGAATGGTGGTACTCGGCCAAAGAAATCAGAAAATAAGAAAAAAATCATTATTTTTGAAGTTTTAGATCACATGGATATGTTAGATTTGATATATTTGGATCAAAACTTACAAAAATAAAAAAAAAATATCAGCCAAATTCGAATACATTAAAAGGAATTCTCTCAAATAGATTTTTTTAAGTTTTTATCACAAAAATAAAACTCAAAAAATAAAATAACCAAAATAGCACTTTTTTGTTTTCAAAATTTTAATTTTAATTTTTTATTTTTTAAAATTTGAAACCATATCCCAAAATCCAACTCCTTAACTCTAAACCCTAATTCTATATTAGTTAACACTTGGGTATAAATACATATCTACCTTTTAATAAAACTTATTTTGGTTATTTTCTTCTTTGAAGTATATTTTTATAAAAGTAAACTAAAAAATGCTATTTAAGTGAATTTCTCTACGTTAAACTCATTGTTATTATTCCTTCTTCTTTCTGAGAAAGGAAGTTATTATATCCTTTTTCTTCCTTTTAGTTCTTTTTTCTCAATTTCTTTTAGTTAAACTCTAGCTATCGTAATTAATTATATCTCGAAAACTCGAACACACGATTGGATATTATGAAGTTGATCAATTATATTTTTTCTTCATAGAAGCTATGAATTTTAATAAACTCGATAAAGTAAAGCAAACATGGGGAAAAAGCATATGCCATGAACGCAGAAATATAAGTACTAAACAAGTATAGAAATATACTTTGACCAAAAAAAAGTATAGAAATATACTAAACAAGTATACATGAATATGCGAAAGTGGTGTCTACAAAATAGTTGATATGTCCATTCGACGTGGACGGAAGGGATTTAGCCCAAATCGTAGTGTCATGTATGCATGCATGTGCACAATCTTTTAAACTATTTCTTTCATACGGTACACGATGTCTCACTTTTTTTTGGTAAGAACGTCTCACTTGTACATATAATAGATATATAATACTATGATACGATACATATCTTTATGTGGCGACCCTCATGTACGATAAAATGTTACAATATAAAATGCGGTAGAAGATGGATTCATCGAGTCCATGTGTGTTAGAAGACTTATTAGTCTAAAATTCAATTCTGACCAAACCGAACCAAATATCCTTATGTATATATTCGGGTGTCTAGGCCATATATGGTACCAAAACAAGATATTTTACCTATTTTCATCAGTTAATCATCACACATGAAAGAAAACGCATTCTGACATTCTCAAAATATATGGGCGTGTGTAATGCCATCGATGTAACTTTATGATTAATGTATTATATATCACTATTTTGTATATCTCGATTATTAATCTAGCTCTCCGAATAGATGAAAACGACCTAATATATATAAATCCGCAATGCCCGTAGTGAAGTTCTTGCGATGCTCAGTTGGTGATGGAAGAGCTGCAACTTGTTGGTTTGATTGGTGGACTGATCTAGGTCCTCTGATTAGTGATCTGGGGGGATCAGGTCCGAGAGATCTTCGTATTCCAATCGCAGTGAAATGTGTATGAGGTTGTTACATATGGGGAGTGGTCCCTTCCAGCGGCTACATCAGAAGAAACAGTTACTCTACAGATTGTACTCTCCACGATGGACCCCCCCCCCCCC
>NC_027749.1:10205391-10211709 GCF_000695525.1 Brassica oleracea var. oleracea | reverse complement strand
CCCCTCCCTTACCACAGCGAGGTCATAATAAGTATTTTTGGAGGAATGATGCAGATCACTATGTTCCAACGTTCTCTAGTAGAGCTACTTGGAATAGAATTCGGGTCGCAGCTCCCACTGTCTCTTGGCACAAGCTTGTTTGGTTCAAAGAGGAAATTCCAAGATGTTCTTTCATTGCCTGGTTAGCGATTCTTGGACGACTACCAACTAGGGATCGCCTCTTCTCATGGGGTTTATCAGTACCGAAGAACTGTGTTTTATGCACATAAGGAGTAGAGTCTCATGCTCATCTATTCTTCCAATGCCCGTACGCGGTCGCGATTTGGACTCATTTTTGTGCATTATATGTGGCGGCTCCTCCGGTATCTATCCTTGCGTGCTCTACCCTGCTGAGTCAGGCACTATGGCATTCTTCCCCAGGTCCATCGTCTGTTCTGAAGCTTCTCTTACAAGTCATCACGTATGTTTTGTGGAGGGAAAGGAACTTCAGAATCTTCAGGGACACTGCCTCATCTCAGTAAGCCTCCATCTCTCGTGTAGACATGATGATTCGCGATCGTCTGCTCTCCATTCCTCCGCGGCCACCTCCAGCTCCTTCACTGTTGCAGTTCTTCTTTTCTTTCTCATTCACTCCTGTCTAATGTTTCTATCTTTCTTCTTGTAATAAGTGGGCATCCACAAACTCCCTAAAATTTAAAATCTGGTTATAAATCTTAACATTTTAACCCAAAAAAATAAATATATATATATATATATATATATATGTAAATCCGCGACTTAGAAACAAACTCGACAAATTAAAATGTAAAAATATTCATCAAACTAATTATATCAACTGTAAATATGTAGGAGTTTGGTTCTAATTTTATTATTTATTAGCAATTTAGCACCGATCGATTGCGACGACTTACGCGTTTTATATCCATATGACCAACTCTCTCTCTCTCTCTCTTCGTAGCTGCCATTAATACTCGCAGTCGGAATTTTCCAAGTCTAACTTTCAACAGCAGATACGCAAAAGTTACATTACTTCAACGGAGCTAAATAATTCAATAATTATTTGAATATTCCTCATGAGCAATTGGATAAAAATCCAATTTATATAGTATATATGGACTATCAAGTTAAAAAAATTTAGATAGTTGTAACCCGTGTTAGAAAAAGCGGACGCCTAGCCGCATAATCATCCGCCTAGGCGTTCGACGGCAAGCCAGCGCCGCGATTAAAGCCAACTCGGCTTACCTATGCGGACAACCAATAAATCGGTCAATCGAAGCGATTAATCGGGTTTTGAACCGACTTTTACCGCCTGAATCCGCGTTAACTTCAACTATCCGGCTAATTATGGGCTTATATTTAAAGCCCGGATGCGAGTAACTACCCAGACTAGCTAGTGACTATTTATAGATGTCTTCAACCCTTCTCCTCTTTATACCTCACCGATGTGGGATATCTGATATGTGTTTTTAAAATTTCTTTGGCGTAAAATTAAATATGCGTTGGCGGTAGATCGAATCATAGACCTTAAACAGCCCCAACATCAGCGCACGCCATTACACCAACGCATCCTGTGATGTCTCTTTGTGTATTTTGATCTTTATATTCATATTTTGTTTATATATAAATATTTATAATTTTAAAAATATTAAAAAACTAATCGCCGATTACTCCCCGATTAATCCTCGATTTTTCACCAACTCGCTAGACGTTAACCGGCCGCCCGACTAACGCCTAGCGTCTTTTCGAACATGGGTTGTAACTCATGACAGAAGAAAAGGTACTTGCTACTCTTTTTCTAAGTTGCTACTTCCCTTTGACGGCTAATCACTAAATTATTTCTTATGTCAGGGACAAATTAGTTTAACATGTTGAGTATTCACTTAATTGCTTGCAGACAAAACTAACTTAATGGCAACAGTTCTGCACCAAATTAAAAGTATAGTAAGTCGTGTATCATGTGGGTGCTTTATTTAAAAAATGCGTAGAACAATAAATATTTTTAATTGTGTAAAGCTACTAATTGAGGACCAAAACCAACATTTCGTCTCTTGTTTAATTTGCGATCTTCACGCCAAAATAACAAAAATCCCGCTAAGTGGGCCCGGTTTGAATAATATCAACATATTCCCTAGAAATGATACACAAACAAAACAAAATAATGAATATAACTGTAAAACGAATAACATTTTATTTTACAAGATTGCTAGTTTTCTTCTTTTTTTTCATTTTATATATTTGTTAACAAAAAACTAAGAG
Organism: Brassica oleracea var. oleracea; assembly: GCF_000695525.1. Lineage (NCBI taxonomy): Eukaryota > Viridiplantae > Streptophyta > Magnoliopsida > Brassicales > Brassicaceae > Brassica > Brassica oleracea. The sequence goes on along the minus strand of NC_027749.1, from coordinate 10,209,453 downwards.
GAGTTACAAAGCCGAAGATTATCCCGAAGCACAACCCGATAGTTGATACACATCCCGAAAGTCACAATTTATATTTTAGATATGTTTTTTTTTGAGTCAATTAGCTCAAAAACCACAAAAAATATACGAAATTAAGGAAATACCCAATACTGTTATAAAACACACGGTTTAGAAACTGAATGTTTCCGTGTATTATTAATCATAACATGAGTTCTTTTATATAAGGATTACAAATCATAGAGAAAGGAAAGTATCCAAAACCTAAACTATCTAGGATTATGAAAACTACTAATACATAATAATAGAAATATAACAATTACGAGAAAAATGAAATATAGTTTTTTTCTCCAAAACATAAGCCGCCTCTCTCTCTCTCCTAAGGTCACGGCCGCCTCTTTCTCTCTCTCTAGGGTTGGGTCGTCTCTCTCTCTAAGTGTATGGACCGGTTATGGACCGGGCCGGTTATGGACATCCATCAATTGATTTATAACACTCCCCCTTGGAGGCCATAACCATTCAGGGATTGTAATACGCTTAATGTTGCCTCATTAAAACCTTATCAGGAAAACCCAGTGGGACAAAACCATGATGAAGGAAAAAGAGTACAACACGTACTGCTCCCCCTGATGTGAACCTCAGTGTGTAGGTTCTTTGGTCTACGCATCTGATGCGTGATCTTTCCTGGACGTGCAGGAAGGGAGTAATCAAATCGGCCAAGTTTATTAGTGAACCGTAATTGGACCATTTTGATCTTTCCGGTCTTTTCTCATGTCTTCTGACATCGTGTGCACATGGTCAAGAAGTGAACCTTTGTTATCGACCACTCTATACTTTGGTCAGACATGTAGGACTATGGTCCTTGACCAAAAACATCCTCACGGATACTCTCTTTGGCTATTAGCCGCCTATGACGATGTTAAAATGCTGATTGATAGGTAACAGATTGTATGAGTTTTCTCTATACTACCATCGACTATGCACTAATATGATCGATCCATGTTGAGTCATAGACTTCTTTTATACATGTTCATAACTTGTCTCATGAGTGTCCAAGATCATGACTTGATCAATGATCATTGTTGTAATGAATTTTACAATCTCATCAAACTATGGCTCTGCGGCCAAATACACTCATGGACCTCACACATGGCTATCGATTCTTCTTGCCTTCGGCAATGCCACATACATTAGATATTGCAGTCCTATATTTATATCTTGATGGCATCCCATGACCTTTCTTGCCGTGGATCATACCACGCACTTGAATATATATTAGGTCATGGACCTCGACCACACGTGCTTATGGACTGCCATATGATAGCTGATCTTTCTTTTCCACTAACCCGTACTACAATCTAGTCGGTCTATGCTAGTGTCACGGATCTGTATAAACCTTTTAACCTCTCTTTAGGTTGGTTTAGTATAAACACAAGGAATTCGAATTTCTTTATTAGTTTACATATGGACTGAATTTGATCGTTCTTATAGAACTTCTTTACTAGTATTACATACTATATGCAGCTGCTTTGTTTCAGTCCATGAACAGCTTAAGAACAATGTTGTCCTTTATCCAGTGATCCATATGCTGCTTACTACATCTTTATATGTCAATCTAATTTCTTTCTTATGACCAGACCTTTGTCAATTTCGAAATTGTGTAGCAGCATCCACCACATAGGAGTTTATCTCCTTATAATCTGTTTCATGGTCTCTGTGAGTATCCTTGTGTAACAAGCTATGATCGAATGTTGTTAGTAGGAAACATGAACACCTTTAGACCTCGTGATCATGTACCATATCTCACGGTTTCTTTTCTCTCACAAGACCCATCTATTTCACTGGTTTATATCAGATGGCGTTTCTGTATATATGTATGTGGCCAATACGCCTATCTTTCTCTATAGATACTTTAAACCCCATGTTTATCTTTCCTTTTCAATCTTTAATCTTTATGAGTACTCTTTTGTGGGTTCTGATCCTCGTTTATATCTTTATGTTCAAGTGCTACTCTCTTATGTACAAATATATATTTATGTGTCGACACTTATATATGGTTCCACTGTGTTCCAGACATGATCTAATCGATTTCAGATTTCATTATCCAGGACCTTTGTTACCTAGTAGCTTGGCGTCCCAAACTACATGGTTTGTACCTTAGATGTTTAGCTGCGCAGACTTTTCTCAATGTCTGGTCTGGTTTCCTTATGACCTCGGATTTGTATTCTATGCACCTTTCTCTTTTTCTTTCTGAGGTTCCTTATCTTATGGAACACTTTGGTCTATCTTGTATAGACTCTGTAGCAACTTGACTGTGTCTCTTTCTAGGACATCAGATTTCGTTTGGTGCTAAGCTGGTTATGACTTAGTCATTCTTTTCTTTTCTTTTCGGGTCAGTGTCTGGCATCTCGATTAGCTAGCTATGTATAATCTTTTCTTTCTTTGGACGTCTATAATTCTAATCCGAGGATCTTTTCCAAGAAAATGATGGTTGATACCATTCTGTTTCTTATCATTCTTTACTCTTTACCAGCTTATAGTTTTCTCCTTTTAGTGTTGGATAGTCGGATTCATTGATCATTCAATCCGTGTACCTGGCCACTTTCTGATCACCCATATTTGGCTCAAGGTCTCTTAGAAGTCGTGGGAGAAAGTCATACTACTATCCAACATATATTCTCAATCCTCTTCTGAGGTTCCATCTTAGACGGCACATATGTCTGTGGTGGTTTATTCAAAGTCTCTTAAGATGGTGTATGTCTGGTTTATAACCCGTATTCAATATGAGATGGGAATATTTATGCTCACTTATATAGCCTGATATATTTTTACTTTATATACATGTAAATCCATGATGTCCCTAAGCTTTAGGATGGATGTCTGATCCTTATAGGTAATGGACTGCACGGCCAAGCCGTTTACATCATGGTCATAGACCATGGTTCACGAATTTGTAGTATTGATCATGTGTCACGGGTTTATCCTCTCTCCCCCTCATGAACATACTATAATTTCGTGATGGTTAGGACAATAAAGCCTAATGAGTTTCCCTTTGTGTACATGTTTCACAACGTGAGATCTTATGGGATAACTCTTTGTGCCTTCTCAATATCAATCTTTGCATCAAGTTTAGACTAGGATGGCTAATCCGGTCTTGCCATAAAGTGTATAATTTTCGTGGGATATATCAGTATGATCACCACGGCTCTTGCCTCTTATCATACTGATCTGTAGCATAGTTTTGATCAGTAGATTATATAGGTATAGTCTTGACCACTTTCTTAAAGGGTCTTAGGCGTTTTTTTTTTCTATTTGGAAACCATATTAACTCAATGGGTTATATATTCTTGGGTGTATATAATGCCCTTTAGGCAATGCCTTAGCCATAGATTTCTTACTAGGCTACTATACCCGTACTATAATGCCCTTTAGGCAATTTCTTTATCATAAAATCATTCACATTATCAAGCAAAATCAGGCAAATATAATAGTAATGAACTCAAATCAATTCTATTATTGTATATAAAATCGTGAATGACAATTAGGTTTAAAGCAAAACACAAATCAAAGACTTAAAATCGAGATCTTTCTTTAGTCAATAGACATGCCGGCCACACCATCAGTTACATTGGACACGACTGTCTTGGATTCATCCTTATCCATATCAGTCTTATTTGCTTCAGGATATCTCATCTCACTATTTTTTTTAGCAACTGATTACTCTGCTCAGTTAGGCATGAGAGCAGATCATTATAGGTGGTGAAACCTTTTTCTCTATAGATATGTTGTAACAATAGATCTCTTGGATCGACTGTGAGGAAGGTCTTTTCCAGTAAATCCTCCTCTGTTACCACTTCACCACATAGTCTCAGTTTGTAAACGATTTTGGACAAAGAAAAATGATATTCATCCACAGACTCAAAGTCCTGGAATCTGAGACTCATCCATTCATGTCTGACCTTTGGTAATAACACCATTGTGTATCTGGATTTTAATTTTGTCCAAAGATCATGAGGATTATCAATATTTAGGTACTGATTTCTTAGATCCTCAGTGAGATGATGG
>NC_027749.1:10188786-10204011 GCF_000695525.1 Brassica oleracea var. oleracea | reverse complement strand
TTTGCAGATTGTAGAAACCGGACCACCAAGAGAAACTCGAACGGACGCGAGCTGGAACAAGCTGGAACGCGAGCTGGAACGAGCTGGGACGGACGCGTAGACGCGTCTGATCGGGAACGGGACGCGTCTGATCGGGAACGGGACGCGTCTGATCGGGAACGCGAGCAGGTTGCTTCCTATCGGGTCGCGAGCTGGCTGATCGGGGAACGCGAGCTGGCTGGACGTCGGATGCGAGCTGTTCTGATGCGAACGGGAAGCTGAGGACGTCTAGGATCAGGAACGCCTTAGGGCTGGAGCTGATCGGATGGATGCAAGCTGGAACGCGAGCTGGAGCAGATTAGGGTTCGTCGGGTTTAGGTATTAGGGTTCGTCGGGTTTACGTTTAAAGTCGCCGGCTAGGTTAGGGTTTAAGGGGTTTTTGATTTGCTCAAGGAGTTTAGAGACTCGTGCTGATAACGTGTTATAAAACACACGGTTTAGAGACTGAATGTTTCTGTGTATTATTAATCATAACATGGGTTCCTTTATATAAGGATTACAAGTAATAGAGAAAGGAAAGTATCCAAAACCTAAACCAACTAGGATTAGGAAAACTACTAATACATAATAATGGAAAGATAACAATTACAAGGAAAATAAAATAGAGTTTTCTTTTCTCCAAAGCATAAGCCGCCTCTCTCTCTCTCTCCTAAGGTCACGGCCGCCTCTCTCTCTAAGTGTATGGACCAGTTATTTACCGGACCGGTTATGGACATCCATCAATTGATTTATAACAAATACAATGTTTTTGGGAATTGACAAACTATTTTATGCGCGTGTATTTTACCTTACTAAATCTCTCTTTGCTAGCAGAAGTTTTTTTTTTTTAATTTTGGATACCATTTCCAGATAAACTCCATCAGGGTAAAAGTGTACAACCAATATAATCTCCGTACTGAAAAAAGAGAAAAATTAAATTTTTTGATGAACAACGAAGAGAAAAATTAAATTTTTTGATGAACAACGAAGAGAAAAATTACATATTTAAACAGATAAATGGGAAATGATTTATGAGAGAATTTGAAACATGTGTGAAACATAAGAGATTATGTTGTACGGTGGTTGATAGGTCATATAGGGTCTTCGAGGGGATCGGAGGAAGAAGAAAATAGAGAAAAAGTAGGGTTACAGTTTCAATTTGGGAAAAAGAAACTATAGGTAATGAACACGTGCTTTACAAGGGAAGTCGACCACTTCCGAACCTACGTGTAACTACATAACTACATTATTTTTATCGTTTAGCTTTTCGATTCACATATAGGGTGTGAATGTGATATAGGTGAGAGACGGGAGAAATGCAGGAGATTTAGTCATGCAGTTTTATTTGCATATGTCATCCATTCACAATGAAATTGCAGAACAAAAAAATTAACAATAAGGCTGCGAATGGCAAGCAGATCAGAAAAACGCAGATCAAATATACAATGCAGATCAAGCAGAACAAATGCAGATCAAACTCGTTTAACTAATTTATCGAATTAGCTTATTTAACTGAATGCTAAACAACAAATTTATTAAATTAAATATTTAAAATTACAAATTATTATATAAAAACTAATTATTATTTTTATTAAATAACAATAAAATTAAAACATTAAAAAGTACAATTACAACAAACAAATTAAAATTATCAAAATAAAATTGTAGCTTAATTTTTGATTGTTTTTATGGATATAAGTGTATGAGACAATATGAAATATGAATTTTAACTTATTTTTAAACAAATTTAAATTTTCATAACTCATTAAAGAAACAAAATGAAAATATACCTTGATTTCGTAATTGTTTTAGTGGATATAAATGGATGAGACAACCTGAAAAATAGGAAAAACTAGTTAAACACAATACAAAAATTCATCATAAATTTTCATATAAAACGAAAAATTAAAAAAAAAAGCCTACGTTACAGGCAATGGTACCAAAAATGACAAACTTACTTGTAGAGAGGATTGTTTGATTTGTGAAAGAATGAAATGAGATAGTTGTAGGATTTATAGACAAAACAAGAAAATAAAAAAAAATAAAAAAAGAAAGTAACAATCACATGCATTGGCCCACTGTTCTCCCCCAACGTCTTTTTCTTATTTTGTGCAGGACAGCCTTTTTATCACATATTTTCTTCTGCATGTAGTGGTATGTATTTTTTATTATTATAATTTGTTCTGCAATTTTTTTTTTGATTGGGCTTCAGTTGCAGAGCAATTTGCATGCAATTTTCTTCTGTATTTATCCTGTGTTTCTACTGCCACTCATTCAAAAGCTAAATTATTTGATGAACTGTATGCAGTTCACGTTGTGTATAAAAAAAAATTGTCCTGCAAATAAGGGGAAAAAGAGTATGATCAAATGCTGAGGCCCAATGAGTGATTTTTATATTTCCTTACCTATTAATGCTGCACACAACTTTATTTTTTGTTCATAAACAAATAACAATACTAATATCTTTATGTAAGGTTAAATAAATAAATAAAACATATATGCTACAGTTGATTTTTTATTGACGATGATTAACATAAAAAAAACTAATTACACTAATTACAGTTGTGTACAAAAGTTAAATATCAATTTATAATATTTTATAGAAATCATTTAAATGAATTTATACACTTTAATAACTGCTTATATTTATAAATTTAAATAGTTACTTTTATTGAAATCATATATATATATATGTATTGAATTCTATAATGTTTTCGTAAGCACTTATGTATATTTAGTTGAAAAAATTCATAAATTTAATATAATTTATGTAAATGGTATTTAGACACATTATTTTGTGTGCTATATACTTACATATTTGATCATTTATATATTAAATGCATATAATTATAAATGGTAATGGTTATTCATAATTACTTACTATCAATAAAATATCAACCATATTTTTTTATTGTTTTTACATATACATGTATGCATTTTTGTATTTTAAAATGTTAAATGAAAATTTTCTTGATACAATAACATATATAAAAACTGACAATATTAGTTCTATATTTGAGCCACTTGGTAAGATAGAATCGAAAACTGAATAAAGATACAAAAAATAAGAGCAAAACAAGAATACTCTTTATATTTTTTAATTGTAATAAATTTTCATATAATTTTAAATTACATTATATTTATTAAAATGATGATATTTATTTTTATTTTTGTCAACATGATATTTATTACTTATTTATAATAAATTATATTTTTTAGATATTTAGTTTTCATTTAAAAGTTTAACATTTATTTAAATATAATTATTTATTAAATTAGTTTGATCTGCATGTGTTCTGCTTGATCTGCATGATCTGCAATTGTTTTGCTTGATTTGCATTTCTGTTTGATCTGTATTTTCTGATCTGCATCACCCATTCGAAGCCTATAATATATATGTTAGCCGGCTAAATGCATTTAATAGATTTGCATGAAAATTTAATATATTTTTATCGATGGTAACTGATATGGTTAGAGCAAGTTTTATCCAAGACAAATAGAATAATAACCGGCTTAATTTTGTATAGGCCATATTTTTTTTTGTCGACTTGTATAGGCCATCTATTAATGTATGTAGCCGACTAACATGTATATATTCTATAGCACAAAATTTTAATATATATACTATAGAAAAATTAATTATTTGCTTTTATTGATATAGGAATTTATAACAGGCCTTGAACGAAGAATTATCAAGCTATTTAATTACTTAGATTTATCGAGGAATTTATAGCCAGATATAAAAATTGGTATTTCTGATGGTGATTGTTATGGTTTAGAACAAATTTTACACAAGACAAATAAAATAATATCAGTCTAAGTTTTATATAGGAAATAAAATCAATTATGTCGTGACATAATACAAAAATAAGAATGGGTTTTGTGGAATCTGATTGGGATGGGTTATGTGGTATGGTTTTTGTTTCTTTATTGCCTGTGGTCTAGCCAGCTTGTCTCAGGAGACGTACGCAAAGCTTCTATTTCATCAACTTCCAGCGCGTTAAGGATATGCCGGATAGCAGACGGTTTGTGATACGGAGTAACGCGAATCCCAACAGGTTTTTCGCCAAACGAAAAGATCCTCTCTGTGGGATAGTAAGGGGGTTGATTTCTTCATTTGAGTCTATTTAGTTTCAGATTTAGCTGTAAGAGATAAGTGGGGAAAAAAACAAGTGAATTAAGTTTGAATTTGGAAAGCAAATTTTGAAATTTGAAAAAAATATAACATCACAACATCGGTAGTCCGTCTCGAAAGATTTTGTTTCTAACAACAAAAAGATTTTAAAAGATAGTGTGGAAGATAATTATATGTGATGGAATATCACAAAATATTTTTTCAAAATCATAAGATAAATTTCCCGGCTGGTGCACCAAAAACAAAATAGCTTTCAAAAAAGATTATAGGATAAGTGATGCAAAATGGTGGTAAAGGTAGAAAGGTCATTGGATTTATGCGAACAGTTGAAAATAAGAGGTTTTGGGATTCACCTAATTATTGAGTTTTTCTTTGGTAGGAGATGCAAATACTCTTCTTTTTTTTTGATAAAAATATTTTAGATATGTTTAGATGCATATATCTATATATGGGTTGCAAGTTTTTTCTACAAAATAAATAGATGGTGTTTATTCAACTTTGCATAAAATTGTTAAATAATAGTTCTGACGCATACTCTATTAGCATGTATTAATTTAAGGTTTTTGCTTATATATGATATTTATCTTCAATTTATCTCTATTTTTTCTTAAAATAAAGATTACTATTTTTCAATTATTAAAAATTAAATAGCATTCTTTTTAATTTCTTACATTTAAAAAAATATATATTTTACTCTTTTCACACTGAAGATCACAAATTCTTTCAACAGAAGTTAGATAACAACCTAATAGTTGACAAAAAAAAAAAAATAACAACCTAATATTCAGTTATTTTGTTGCCGCCTTATTGAAGTATATACAAAATTAAAATCTGATAAATTTTTCCACAAAATTCATGCATATATGTAATGTTACATATATACATTCGGCCTTACAAAAACATAAATCTATCAATGAGGCATACATGATTTTTTCATTAAATACAAATGCTCTTAAATGTTGACATGCAAAATTTTCAACTAGTCTTTCAAATTTTTTCATTTAATAAAAAGAGACTTTCATGACAATATTGTTCAAACAAATTTTGTGTAACCGAAGATATAGAGCATTACGGTAATAATGTGGTATTTTGGTTGTATATAGTTTAATATTTACTATGTATTTCTATTTATAAGTTTATATTTTAGTGTAGATTTTACTAATTAATATTGTTGTAGAATTTATATATATGCTAGTTATTTATTAAAAAAATATAGATTTACATTAATTATGACAAATAAAAAGACTAAGTTTGAAGTTTTACTTTTGGAGAAAAACACTTTAAAACTTTAAATATAGAGTTTTGAAAACTTCAAAATAGAGAGTATTTTTGGAGATATTCTAAAACAAGTTGTCTCTTTTTTAACACTGGTTAATTATGCTACTACAAACTATGAGAAACATTACATAGATGATATTACAGCCGACAATTCTACATGCACCATGCTGATGATCTCTTGTAAGTTTTTTCTCCAATATTTTGTGTAATTCGCTTTTTCCGGGAATTGAAACATATACATGATGGTGTAAAATCATTAATGAACATTTGGTCAAACCATTGGACCATTGAGGCTTCCACAAAACAAGTTGTCTTTAATATAAGGATTTTAATGTTAAAACCCATCAACTAAGTTTGTTTTGGGTAAAAACCCACAAACTAAATATTTAATGAAAAAACCCTCAAACTAACTTTATTTAATTAATTAAACACTATCAGATCATAATTACCATTACTACCGGTAAATATTTGGTGTAGGGGTTTCTACATTAAGTAAACATAGTTGATGTGTTTTATCATTAAAAATAAAATAAAATTCGAACTTTTATAATATTATCTAAAAATTAGTAACTGAAATTTTCAGTATTAGCATTTTTATTTTTTTTGTAAATATATGAGTTTGATGTGTTTTTAACATCAACATTATATATGTATAAGTTGAAAATGTAAAAACCCATAAAATATAATAAAAATTATCTAAAGATTTGTTGTTACGTTTTTTCTTAGATAAGATATATATTTTTATTATATTTTCTTGTTTTACATTTTTAATTTTTTAGTAATTTTATTACAGGTAAATCTTTAATAATTATGTAATTAATAAAATAAACAAAAATAAATAAAAATTCTAAAAATTAAATAATAATCAGAAAATTAATAAAAACTCATGAAATTAATCATTAAATTTTTTTAAATGTTCATAAAATTAAATAAAGATTTTTAAAATTAAATAAATATTTAGAAAATTGAATAAAAATAAAAACTAACTTAAAATTCAATAAATAAATTAAATTAAATTGAAATACAGAAAAATAAATAAAATTTCATACATTTAAAATTTTTTAAAATTTAAAAATCAAAATATTTTTATATAAATGGGAAGATTTTTTTTTAAAAAATATCATATCATCGTTTACAATTACAATGGTAGTTTTTCACTTAAGCATTAACAATGACGGTTTTTGGTATATCTCCAATGATAGTTTCCGACATCATCGTTGAAAATGGCAAAACAACTATTGCAAAACAACTATTTTAATCTTTTGAATTTTTTATTAATTTTTTGAAATTTATGTATTTTTTTAGTTTTCTGTATTTTAATTTGGTCTTATTTTTTTTTAAATTTTGTAAATATTTATTTATTTTTTTGAACCTTTTTTAAAATATGAATGTTTATTTAATTTTATTTAAATTTACAAATTTTTTTAAAAAAAATTCTGAATTTTATTTAATTTTTTCGTTTATTTTATTAATTAAATATTTTTTAAAAAATAAAAAATAACACATCATCATTTTATCTATACTACTGGTCATTTTTTCACTTTGGAGGTTCTTGTGATACAAATGTCAGTTTGAAGGTTAAAAGTGTTAGTGAAAAAACTTCAAGGTTTAAAATGATAGTAAGTGACACTTTGAAGATTTTTATGCGAATTCAAAAATGTTTTTTTTTCTTTAGTAATCCAAAAACATTTAAAGATGTGCATTTTCATCTACCGAACTGTTTTGTAAGTGATTGTCAAAATGTCTAAGGATGTGTTTTTTCATAATAATGTACTTTTTCATTCTAAAATTGCACATATTTTTAATCAGTTATCTTTTGATCAAGGGATATGTATCTTTTTGTTCTAAAACATTGCATATATTTTTACGATACTATCAAAAATGTATAAACATGAATTTAAATAATTGCTTAGTTTTATTGAGTTCTTTAAAAATCTTAAAAATTATTTTAAACATATTCAGGTAATTCGGGGTTATGGGTAATTTAAATTTTTTATAATATTTATATATTTTAAAATTAAATATATTGTTTTCAAATAAATTTCATGTTTGGTGTGTTTTTCTAATTCAGTTTCGTTTATTCATGTTTCTAATAAAATGTGCAGACCTATTCAGACAATTTTATTTAATAAATAAGTATTAAAAGTTAAAAAGAACAAATACTTTATGCAAGAGTTTGATATATGTGTTATTTATTAATTCTAATTAAACTTAAATAGAGAAAGATTGTTGGAAATTTAAGTGAATCTTTAAGACTGTCTAAGGGGGGTGAATTGAATCTGTAATTTAAATTGATTTGAATTTTAATGAGTTTGTAGATGATTGCACGGGAATTAGAGAATTTGGTGTGATTTTTGCTAAAACACTATAGAATCTCATCTAAAACAATGAGATTTGGATTTTTATTTTTATAACTAAGGAACTCTCCTCAAAAACTTTAGAAACACTTAAAGTACTCTAAATCTCTAACTTAAATTTTGTTCAATAACAGTTGATTTCAGAGTGTTTTATGAAATGATAAGTTCAATAACACTGGACTTTAAAGTATTTTTTAAATCCACGTTTGAATAACAGTAGATTTGTCATTTTAATATAAATCATTTCAAACTCTTAGTTGAATACACCCCCCCTAAGTATATTACTACAATTTTCTAGATGAACAACTACAACTGATTAAATGAAACATTGCAACTTTTAGTGTTTGCAACTTTGGTAATAAACCATTGTAGTTGTTGGTACTTGTAGTCTTTGGTGATGAATCATTTTAATTTTTGGTGTTAACCATTGTAACAATTAGCTAACCATTGTTAGTTTTAATAGTTGTGTTTTTTTTTCATTATTTAAAAAAATTGTGTATATATTTAAATACTTTGTAAATCATATTTTAATAGCTCTCCATATTTTTTGTATATATTTTTTTCTCATTTTAGTTTACTTTGATGACACACAAACTTCTTTGTTTGCAAAATAAGATATTTTTATAAAAGTATAATTTCTACAAAGTGGCATATTTTTAAAAAAAAATAAGTTATGCAAAAAAATATTAATAGCTCTCGCAGTAAGTTATGCAAAAACATTTAAAATATGTATTCAGCCTAATAAGTATTCTGAAGATAGTTGTGTTTCAAAAAAAAAAAAAAGTATTCTGAAGACAATGTTAGTAACATGTTATTGTTCAAAGATCTTTGAACAAACACTTATAAATATGGAGATTGTGGTACTGAGATATAAATACTCTATAAATATGTCCTAATGTAAATTTCGAGTGAAAATTTTGTTGGAGAGCATATTTTAAATGGATTACTATTAGTAAGAAAAACTACTATCAATAAGTTATGCAAAAACATTTAAAATATGTATTCTGAAGACAATCCTTGATATAAAAATTATTTTAATAGCTCTCCATATATTTTTTTAAAATGTTAACAAAAATTATTTAAATGTCATGCAAAAGTAATTGAAATTAGTTTATATATATCGTCCTTTATAATGTTAACAAAGATGTTTCAGAGGTTTTAAATAAATTGCCTACCGAATTAGTTGAACATATTATAAGTTATTCTGAATACATAAAATGATATTTAAATAAAACTATGATATTAAATATAGTATACATAAAATAAAATTGACAATGAGGCTGGAGATAATGTCCTAATGTCAATTTCGAGTGAAAATTTTGTTGGTCAAGAATTTATTTTTACTATATAAATAAATCATATAACTTTAGTTATAATCTATCTGGAATAACAATAATTGAAACAAATAAGATATAGTTACTAACAAGGTATTTGGCAAAAATATTTTTCAGTAAAACAATATATGTAAACTACTTTTCATTTTGAATTTTTTTATTGATATGGTTTGTGGTTATTCTCATTTTACTTATATTATAAATTTTTAAAGTTTATTGAAATTAAAATATATGTATTTTCTCCTCATTTTAGCTTACTTTGATGACATACGAACTTCTTTGATAGCACAATAAGATATTTTATATAAAAGTATAATTTCTACAAAGTGGTACTTTTTTTCAATAAAAAAGTTTCTGATAATAATTTAAAACATGCATTAATATTCTAATGTGTGTGTCTTTACTAACTGGTATTTGTAATTTTATCACAATCAATCTATAAACAAAATATAGATGTATGCAAGATAATTTGTAACACAATATTTTTCTAAAACCAATTACATAAAATGTAACATATTTTTTTATAAAATGAGTTCCCGTGTGATATCGTACGGGTTCCTTGCCTAGTATGTACAGTGGCGGAGCCAGTCAGAAAGTTCACCATGGGCAATATTAAGTTTGAACTTATAAATGATGGGGGAGGGGCATTAGAAAGAATTTTAACATTTATTCAAAAAAAAAATTAAAAAAAAAAATCAAAAAAATCAATGGAAATATTTGTTTTTCCAATTATTCATGTGGAGCAACTGCCCCCCTTCCCACCTCTCTACCTCCGCCACTGTATATATATATATATATGCATATATAATATATATTTGTAAATGTGTGATTCTGTGAATACATAATACACACATGTAATATGTGATCAGAAGCATATGATAATGAGCAAATGATTTGAAAATGCGTAGCAAGCTATAGAGCCGTTGTGGTTGTACTCATATATATACATATGATTCATTTTTCACTAATATATTCTCCCTATTTTTATTTAAAATTGCTTGTAACAAGAAAACAGCTCATCAAGGCGAAATGCAACGGTTGGGAATGTCCTCAAATCATTTGTACTTACTCTTGTTAAAGTCGTAACGTCAAAGTTAGATAATCATATAATATTAGGTGGTTATAATGTTTTGTTAGAAACCGCTTATATAATCTATGAATTGAGAATTCATATTATATGATCCTATAAGGTCACACACCTAAACAAACTAGATCAATAATTGAATTTAATTAGATTAAACTATTAAGGTTTTGGTGGTTTTATATTTATAAGATAAATATAAAATAATAATCCTTTAATCCAAATTGGATTTGGAATAACACGTAAGGCTTAAAGCCCATTGTCCATAATAATTGTTATTTGGGTTGGTGTGTCTCGTGTATGCATATATATGTTTGGGGATTGATTATTATTTAAAAGGTGAAGCCACCGTATAAAACCCTAATACTAAAAGACAAAAGGTTTGTCAAGGTTTTGAGATTTGATCTCTACGGCACTAGCATCCCGTTCCGATCTAGTTTGTGTGCGTGTGGATACAGGTAGAGACACAACGTTTAGAGTGCTCTAAATCTCGACTTGATTTGTTTACCTTTCCGCTGCATAATAACCAAGTATATTCGAAACTCTAAGATCTAAGTTTATTTCAGTATTGACATGAGATTTTAGGCATATAAATTCATAGGTTGATTTATAAACTGTTATAAACCGGTATGAATTTCTAACAGTGGTATCAGAACCTACTTGTTTAATACTGAAATTGAATCTTGTTTAGTTTTATATTGTTATAGATAAATAATTTTGTAACTATCGATCTTGTTAAATTGTTTATTGATCTGATCATAATGGTTCATTTTGAAATTGTTTCAAATCTATTGTATTGAATTGACCCCGTAGATATCTTTAGTCTGTACATGTGAAATTAATGAGTCTTGTAAGAATATTGATTTGGTCAATTTGTTTACTGGTAACCCATAATTGTTCGTATGGTTGATTAGTGTTTGAATTACACCAGCTAGATATCTGTGAACTGCATGTGTTGTTTGTAGCTTAACGTGTACATATTATAATGTGTTCATGCATGTTTAGTTTTTAAAGGTTAACACGTGTTATTGTAATACATGAATGTGATTCGCGAACTGACATAATTCGCATTAGCAAATTATGAAACCCGGTTTATTCAATATTGGTTCAACCGGTCAGTCCAATTGGTTTGGTCGTTTGATTGAATTTAATTAGATTAAATTCTAAAATCAAATATATAAATAATTAATTATTTTAATTAGATTAAACTTAATTTAATTATTTAAAACTCAATTAAATTACATATTAGATATGTATTAGTTGTGTTTATCTTTTATATTTGACATAAATTTTAAATATAAACTAAAATTAAATTAAAATTTGTTCCTCAATCAATATCAAGTATTTTTGATGTCTATCCAATCTTATCAACCATCAAGGCTCGTTTCGTTGTAAGATGGACTTGCCAAAGCAATGTGTCTACAATTACATGAGAGAGGTGGATGGTAACGGTTACCATGTGAAACAAGATTGGTTTACTTGACTAAGCTATCAAAATGGTTTTGGGCTTAGAGGCATAGGTTGGATAAGACATAAGATGTCGTATGACAACCAAGAATTATATTGGATATAATTAGCAAAGTGTTGCTTACCTAAATAGCTATAAATTTGTGAGATGAGCCAAAACTCACTCGGATTTTAGTGAAATATGGATCTTGGATTATTATATTCATTTGAGAAAAATGTTTTGAATATAATATGAGTTTTCTTAACTGTTGAGATTTTTCTAATTCCTGAACATCATATTAATATTTGTTATTCCTCTATTCCAGCAATGTTAACTTCTCACAACCCATTTTCATTTCAATATGCCTTTAAGAAGGACAAATTGAATGGATCAAATTTCCTCTAATGGTATCGAAACCCGAGAATTGTTCTCAAGCAAAAGTTTAAACCCTTCTTGGAAGATCTGAAAAAGAAAAAGACTTTTGAAACATCGTCTAGGGGTATTTATGTTATAGAAGTAAATGTTACTACTTCTGGTTCTACTTTTTGGGTATTGGATACCGGTTGTGGTGCTCATATTTGTACGAATATGAATGGCCTAAGCAGCAGTAGAATTTTGGAGAAGGGACAAGTGGACCTACGTGTGGGAAATGGAGCAAGAGTTGCTGCATTAACCGTAGGAACATTTCACTTGGCCTTACCTTCAGACTTGGTTTTAGAGCTTAAGAATTGCTACTATGTACCTGCTATAAGTAGGAATATTATTTCCATTCCTTGTTTGGATTTGGAAGAATTTCAATTTTCGATTAAGAACAAATGTTGTTCTTTTGATCGTAATGAAATATTTTATGGTAGCGGTCCATTAGAGAATGAACTTTATATTCTAGACCAAAGCGTGCCTGTCTATAACATTAGTACCAAAAGATTCAAGTCTAACGACACGAATCAGACTTTTCTTTGGCATTGTCATTTGGGCCATATAAATGAAAAACACATTCAAAAGCTTCATAGTGATGGACTTTTGAGCTCATTTGATTATGAATCATATGAAAAATGTGAATCTTGTTTGTTGGGTAAAATGGCTAGGGCTCCTTTTACTGGACACGGTGAAAGAGCCAAAGACTTGCTGGAACTTATACATACTGATGTGTGTGGACCAATGAGTATAAATGCTAGAGGAAACTATCAGTACTTCATTACGTTTACTGACGACTTCAGTAGATATGGTTATGTTTATCTAATGAAACATAAGTCTGAATCTTTTAAAAAGTTCAAAGAATTTCAAAATGAAGTACAAAATCAGCTTGACAAGAAAATAAAAGCCTTTCGATCTGATTGAGGTGGAGAATATTTGAGTCAATCATTTAATGATCTGAGAGAATGTGGAATTGTTTCACAACTCACTCCTCCAGGAACACCACAGTGGAATGGTGTGTCCGAAAGGAGGAATCGAACTTTATTAGATATGGTTCGGTCTATATTGAGTCATGCAGATCTTCTACCATCCTTTTGGGGATATGCTCTAGAAACGTCTGCGTTTACGCAAAATAGATGTCCGTAAAAATCAGTTGAGAAGACACCATATGAGATGTGGCCTGGAAATGTTCCAAATTTGTCTTTTCTGAAAAATTAGGGTTCTGATGCTTATGTCAAACATATGTTTACAGATAAGCTTCGACCAAAATCTGATAAATGCTCCTTCATTGGTTATCCCAAAGAAACCAAAGGTTATTACTTTTACAACTCCACTGAGAACAAAGTGTTTGTTGCTCGTAGTGGTGTTTTTCTTGAGAGAGAGTTTCTTCCTAAGAAGAACAGTGGGAGTAAAGTACAACTCGAAGAAGTTCGAGAAACACAAGAAATTTTTTCATCCTCTCAGGAAGATGATCAATTAGATTTACGAAGAGTCGTAGAATCTACACCTGTGGAACCTGAGGTACGTAGGTCCGAAAGGACACGTCACAAACCTGTTAGATATGGGGTTTGGGTGACAGATCATCATGATCTATTGATAATAGAGAGTGATGAACCTACGTCCTTTGAGGAAGCTATGATGGGCCCAGACTCCGATAAATGGCGAGAAGCCGCAGAATCCGAAATGGACTCCATGTCAGTAAACAAAGTGTGGACTTTGGTTGATTTACCTGATGGTGTTAAAACCATTGAGCGTAAATGGCTTTTCAAGAAGAAAACTGACATGGATGGTAATATACGGATATACAAAGCTAGATTGGTGGCTAAAGGTTACAAACAAATTCATGGTATTGAATATGATGAAACCTATTCATCAGTTGCAATGCTTAAGTCCATTCGGATACTCCTAGCAATTGCTGCTCATTATGAGTATGAGATTTGGCAAATGGATGTGAAAACAGTTTTCCTTAATGGAAATATCGAAGAGGATGTGTACATGACACAACCTGAAGGTTTCACAGTCCCTGGAAGTGCTAGGAAAGTATGCAAGCTTCAACGTTCCATTTATGGTTTGAAGCAAGCATCTCGGAGCTGGAATCTTCGTTTTAATGAGGTAATCAAAGAGTTTGATTTCATTAGAAATGAAGAACAACCTTGTGTTTACAAGAAGACTAGTGGGAGCGCAGTTGTTTTCTTAGTGTTGTATGTAGATGACATACTTCTCATTGGAAATGACGTTCCTATGCTTAATTCTGTAAAGACTTGGCTTGGAGGTTGTTTCTCAATGAAAGACATGGGAGAAGCTGCATATATTATTGGAATAAGATCTATAGAGATAGATTAAATAAGACTATTGGATTATGTTAAGATGTTTATATCGATAAGGTCTTACATAGATTCAAGATGCGTGATTCCATGAAAGGCTTCTTACCAATGTCTCATGGCATAACTCTCAGCAAGATTCAATGTCCTTCGACACAGGATGAGCGAGAGCGCATGAGTAAAATCCCATATGCTTCTTCTATAGGATCTATCATATATGCTATGATCTGTACTCGTCCAGATGTTGCATATGTTTTGAGCATGACGAGTCGATACCAATCTGATTCATGTGAAAGTCACTGGACAATCGTCAAGACTATCCTCAAGTATTTGAGAAATACTAAAGATAAATTATTGGTCTATGGAGGAATAGATGAGATTGTTGTAAGTGGTTACACAAATGCTAATTTTCAGACTGAGAAAGATGATTTTTGATCACAAGTTGGTTTAATCGTCTTAATAGATAATGGTGGGTTGGAAGAGTTCCAAGCAAAGCACCATAGCATAGTCTCAATGGATGCAAATGTTGTTGATCCATTGACCAAGCCTCTTCCATGGCCTAAGTATGAGAGTCATACTGCAGCCATGGTTAAGTATATTAAGATGTGATCTTGATTTTAGTGGGAGACTTTATGTTTATGATATGATGTTCATACTAACATACATTGGTTATGTTTTCAAATTAATGAAATTGTTTGAGATTTATTTGATTATTGGATGATTAAATAAATGTCCCAAAAATAATTTATAACATTCTTATAGGTCATCAAGTACGTGACTTGATCATGACACCCTATAAGTGAAAGATGCTATAAATTACTGAGGTCCCTAGTCAAGGTT
>NC_027749.1:10181911-10188603 GCF_000695525.1 Brassica oleracea var. oleracea | reverse complement strand
CCATAGTTCATCATGATTCTTTACTTGTGGATTAGTTCACTTTGACTTTGTCAAACGTCAGCCGTAGCTGGTGATTATAAAGGCATTGATTAGGTGTTCTATGAAGTTTGTAAGGAGCATGGATGGAACAAGATGGGATTTGTCCCTCCCATATAACGGGAGATAAATATCTCTTGGCCTATCGAAGATTTGATACTGGGAAATGCATGGCCGTGCTCAAACGAGATGAATGTCAGTCGTTTGTTTTTATCAGTATAAATCAAAGTTCGATAATTAAACATGATCTAGCTTAATAAGGATGATACTAGTTTTTGCCTTATGCTGAGATCGAGATATAGAGACAAAAGGGTTATAAGAATATATGATTCTAGTACAAGTGGAAGATTGTTGGGAATGTCCTAAAATCATTTGTACTTACTCTTGTTAAAATCGTAACGTCAAAGTTAGACAATCATATAATATTAGGTGGTTATAGTGTTTTGTTAGAAACTGCTTATAATCTATGAATTGAGAATTATAATATGATCCTATAGGATCACACACCTAAACAAACTAGATCAATAATTGAGTTTAATTAGATTAAACTATTAAGGTTTTGGTGGTTTTATATTTATAAGATAAATATAAAATAATAATACTTTAATCCAAATTGGATTTGGAATAACACGTAAGGCTTAAAGCCCATTGCCCATAATAATTGTTATTAGGGTTGGTGTATCTCGTGTATGCATATATATGCTTTAGGGGATTGATTATTATTTAAAAGGTGAAGCCACCGTATAAAACCCTAATACTAAAAGACAAAAGGTTTGTCAAGGTTTTGAGATTTGATCTCGACGGCACTAGCATCCAGTTCCGATCTAGTTTGTGTGCGTGTGGATACCGGTAGAGGCACAACGTTTGGAGTGCTCTAAATCTCGACTTGATTTGTTTATCTTTCGGCTGCAGAATAACCAAGTATATTCGAAACTCTAAGATCTAAGTTTATTTCAGTATTAATATGATATTCTAGGCATATAAATGCATAGGTTGATTTATAAACTATTATAAACCTGTATGAATTTCCAATAGCAACTCGCTTTTTAGTTGTTGTACATAAAATATTTCTCCATCTAATTTTTGTTGACATTTTTTATACTCAACAGAAGTTTATTAGGTGTATAATAAAGAAAATGAATTGCGTATACATAATGTATGTCATGACGGTGGCTATGATCTTGACTACCTCACATGATTTCAACCATATATATAAATATATCTATGTATATAGAAATAAGATTCATGATGTTAACTCATACATACTTTATTTAAAATCAGTATTCATAACATTAAGATAACTTTCAAATTTATATTTCACCCCTTATAAACTAGTTTGAACAAAAGTGGGGTCTCCTTTACCTTAGTGGAGTATCCAATGAATGTAGGTAGTACTAGGTAGATTCATAGAGATTTTATATCACCATTTCTTCAGAGCAGCCTCACATTCTTCTCAACATCTTTAATTATAAGAGCATCACAAAATCTTGAGGTTGAATGGTTGATAAAAAAAATTCTTAAAATCTTTCAAACATATGAAGTTTGCTGGAGAGGAACAGAATTGTCATGGAATGTAGATGCTTGGAAAGATAAGTAGAGGTCTTGATATAATTTTTCATGGAATTTTGTGAGAGCTTGTGGTGCTGTCCAAATGCAAACTATTTGCACCATAAGGACCATGAAAAAGATGGACAGGAGGAAACACTTGTTTGGTCTTAGAGAGATCATGAAACTGTGAGGTTGGTATTAGACTTGGATCTCCATGTGAGGCCTCTTCTCTTTGGTTAATAACCATCAAATCCTTTCCCATTAGCCGCAACACCGGGTTGGAAACTGAAGGAGTCTTGGACACAGACTTACTCAATAGATCCAAATCTTGCTGGTTTATTTGTGGTGCTGGTCTCCCAAATGTTGTATCTTCAAAAACATTATCCTTCCTTTGGCAACAGCATGACTGTTCATTGTCTCTGAATGTCTGTGTTTCAGGAGCTGCAAAGTTTAAAAATGCTGAAAGAGGTGATTCAGACGAGTTTCTGTCAGTGAGATCAAGCTGGTCATGGGAAGATTGGAACTGGCTTGTGATAACTGAAGAGTTTACATGATTTTCAGTTGCATCAGTTTCCATATCCCAAGGACTCGGTAGAAATGAACCTGGTGGTCCTGGAATGGGAATGATATCAACCTCCATGAATGAGCTTTCAAACACAGCATCTGCATCATCCGTTTTGTAAAACATATCACCATCATCTACTTTGTTATTACCAGTCACTTCCCAGCCTTCATTATCATCCTCTTCACCACTACTAACTGAAGGATCCGAGCTTAGAAACACCTTATATGCTTCTTCTTTATCATCAGAATGTGTCAGCTCACGTTCTTGAGTCATTTCAGACTCCCATCTCCCTGAATCTTCATCTTCATTCTCAGAGAGATCCAACCGAGCTTTCTTTAACTTCAAAAAGCCCTTTGGAGAAGATGCAAACACCTTATCCACATGCATTGAACATCTCAAGGGGCTAGAAACTGTCTCGGATAAATCAACACTCGCATGACTTGAACCTCTTAACACAAGAGGCTCTCCTGACAGTGAATGCCCATTCTCAGATGGCTGATCACAAATGCTCCTCCCTTTCTTATTTTCATTCCTTGAAAGACAACTTCTTGTTACGATCCGCTGTCTTGGACCTGGAGTTTCTGATCTCTCCATGCCTCTACATTCTTCAGAAGCATTGCCTTGACGATCAGTGAGTTTTCTGCTTTGAGGAGCTACTTTACAATGCTTGTAATGTTTCTTTCCCCCAAGTCTTTTCCCTTGACATTCGTTAGAAGGCTTCTTCTCACTGACATCTTCTACATGCTTTCTTGGTGAATCAGATAAAATCCGCAGTTTTTGGCCCTTAGCATCGATGTAAACAGGTCCAATGCCAGCATCGTCTTCATTTCCAACACGCTTCTTCCCTTTGAGCGTATTATCAGAGACAACCTGGTTAGAGTAGCTCGAAACCACAGACCACTTTGTTCCATTTCTCTTGTCAAGATCTTCTAATGTGCACCCTTTTGCAGTAGCGTAAATATCAACCAACGTTTTAACTTTCAACCGTGGCTTAGTCCTAGGCTTACTCATTGGGTGCTGGCCAGAGTCAACAGACAGACACTGATCCATGTGTGCATTCAAAGTGGTGTTGGAAGCAGACGAGAAGGTTTTGCAGATGGGACAAGTTCTCAAAGTCATGGATTCAGAAAGTGCATAGAGACAATCATCAGCTTCTTTTGTTGATCTATGATTCTTGTTGACGACAGCTAATTCTACTTTGCATTTTAAACTACTCGCCAAAAAGACTTGTTCAGTCTCTGCTAATACATGATTGGAGCCAAGTTTTTTTAACTTTCTCTTGCAGCTTCTCTCTTCAGCAGGGATTACGTTTGGCTTAGCTTCAGAGCCAAGAGGCTGCATTGGTGGCAATGGATCAGTTACGCCATGTTTCAAACAAAGTTGCAAACTTGTTGAGGAAAAAGGCCAGCTTTTCTGAATGTTCTTGGTCCGGTAACTAAATGCATAGTCTCTGCAAAAACCAAATTATCAACTCTCTATCAGTATAACAACCAGACAAAAGAACGTACAAACTTTATGAAGAAAAACTTCTGAGAGACAAGACACAACAAAGAAAAGTTTGTGTCAATGATGATACTCAGCCTCGTTCAGACCAACTTGGTATGGACCAAAAGATCATAGAAAACCAATATATGAGAAAAATAAAGAAATAGTCAACACTCAAAACCATTTAAGCTCCACAAAATCCTAGAAGGTGAAAGATAAATTTTTTTTTTATTGTTTTGAATATGACCCATTAAAAAATTGAATGGATGGGAAGAAAAGATCAGACTCATCAAGAAAGCTTAAGATTGGTCTAAAACAATGGTGAATAATTATTTTTTGACTTCTTCATTAAACAAAATCTAAGAAAAAAAAAAGAGGAAGAAGCTTTAAGATTACCTGATGGAGAAACTGGAAAGATGTGATTGACCTAACTCATGACTAGAGTTGGTCAGATGTAAGAAACTGGAAGAAGATGATGGATTATTAGGAGAGCCTTCATCAGTGGATGATAAGAACATTTGAATCTTCCAGTGTTACTATTCACCTCCCTGCTATTCCACATAACACCAGATCTTATAATGTTACTTGTGAGAACATATGAAACCTGCAAGAGTTAAAAGGAATGTTTTTTTTTAATTCTTTGAATTTGTAGAAAACCACATAAGAGGAAAGTGTAAAACCCAGAAACTTGAGAATAATCTAACTAGAAAAAGAAAATTATTATAATTTTATGTGAAGGACAGAAAACAGAGAATGAAGATTAGGAATTAATGGGTGAATTTTTTGAAATATTGGTGAAGGAAATAACAAGCATGAACAGTTCAAAGAGTTATTTTTTTATTCTGGAAATTTTCAATTTTCTCCCAGGACATCAGTTTGAGTGTTATTGTATGCAAGGAATCAGATGAAACTCAAGATAACATAACAAGAGACTGATAGATCAAGATAGTAGAAAATCCACACAGGAATTTGAACAAGCATCTTGTTATCATAGACCAAAAGATCATTGAGATTTTTTTCTAGAAACTCTTGAATGGAAAAGACATGTAAAGATAACTAAAACATGAGATCTAACAATGAATCTGGGAAGAAAAATTAAGAGTCCAAGAACCAACACAAAAACCAAAAGGGTTTCTATAATGCTATGAGCATAAGATTGTTTGAATCATACAATACCAAAACTTACAGAGGTTTATATACAAAGACATGCAAACCTGTTAAAGAATATAAGGTTAGATCTTTGAAAGAAAATCAAGAAAGATTTAAAGGAAAGTACGAAGGAGAAGTTGTAAATCGTTGATACAATACAAAAAACATAGAAGAAAAGTGATAAAAGAAATAAACACAGAAAATAATATCATTAAGATACACACAAACCTTTAGAGGATTTGATTATCTCAAAAATGGTTTTCTTGGCCGAAGAAAAGATTTTCTTAGAGGGAGAGAGATGAACAAATAAACACAGAAAGTAATATCAATAAAATACACACAAACCTTTAGAAGATTGATTATCTCAAAAATGGTTATCTTGACAGAAGTAAAGATTTTCTTAGAGAGAGAAAGAGATGAACAAGAACCACGCACCAACAAATCAAAGTGGCATCAGGTTCCCTAAGTAATAAATACACGAATTATTTAATATAATAAGGTAAAGTAAAAATAATAAAATGTTTTGTCAAAGTAAAAATAAAAAATGTTAAAATAGGAAAAGGAAATTTTTTTTTTCCCTCGTCGCTGTCTGTAAGTGAGCAGTGTGCAGTGTGAATTCCTAAACTGTTTTGAATTTTAAATGCATTGGACCTACTAACTATTAAAAAGAAAAAATCTTCCACTTTTGAACCTGAACTGGACGAAACACTAGAGGCTGTTATTTATCTTATTTATATTACTGTGTCTTATATTTAGTGGTTTCTATCATTGTATTTATACAAATATGTACTTATCTCTAAGGATTCAATCTATAATTAATAATGCTACTTTTCATTAAAGTTACTAAAATTTTACCATAGATTATTGTTTTGGTGACATAGACTATAGGTCTAGTCGTATTTCCAGGATCCGAAGATCCGAATCGGTACCGATCCAATATCAGGTTTTGGATCGGATCTAGATATGGTGAAATATCCGATTGAGAATGCTTTTATTTATGTTTCAGGTACCGGGTCGGATCATACGTTACCCGGGATCCGAACAACTACCGAAAATACTCCATTCTTATGTCATTGAGGCATTAAACATAGATTCACATGTATTCCCCTTGACAATGCTTAAAATTTCTGTGATTTTACGACTGTTACATAAAGTAGGTGAAATGTGTTTAGCAACATGGAAGAAAGAATGATATTAGAAACCAGATATTGTTGATCTTCTTTTTATGCATTTTCTCATGGATTTTGTTTCAATCTTCAACTTTTCTTTAAGTTTCTTTGCTTGTTGGAATGATGGATTGTTTTTTTTTTTTTTGGAATGTTAGATTTGTTGTTTGTTTGGAGTTTATTTAAAATTTATTTTATTTGGTTTCATAGTTCTCTTATTGGGGGTTTTGCCAAAACTAACCCACAACTTGATTTTAATCCCAAACCTATACCCAAACTTGAATCAAATGCAAAACTAACCTAAAAGCCTAGTGAAATTACAGCTCAACCCCTTGTGACCAAACAAAAAAATAGAAGTCATTTTTACGAATATAGCCCCAGTAAATCGTCTGAGTCGTCTGAGATGTTGGAAGTCGTCTGGACGACTGAAGTTTAAGTTGTTTGGTACCAGTTTATTTTAAAAATAATTTATAAATCTTGTAAAAAAATATTTTGATGCGTGAAAAATAAAAATCAAGTAATTATAAACAGTTTTAAGTGATATAAATTAAGATATGATAAAATTGATTTGTTTTGAAGATAGATGAGTGGAAGTAGTGAATCATGAAATACTTTGGTTTAGGAGTTTGGCAAACATATGTTGTAGTATTGTATGTATTGTTAGGGTTAGATTTTGGAAAACCAAAATATTTTTTTCAAAAATTAGTTTTCACCTATAGTAAACACTTTTCAAGTTTGATTTG
>NC_027749.1:10169129-10179903 GCF_000695525.1 Brassica oleracea var. oleracea | reverse complement strand
CTATGATGACTGAAATGTAAGTCGTCTAGGTTCTTTGAAATTTTTTTTGAAACCAAACAAAAATAGACGACTTAACTTTCAGTCGTCTCAGGTTACAGATTTCAAAGTCAATTGCAAAAATAACCTCTGCGTTGACCAGACGACTTCCAGGTAAGTTGTCTACAGCCAGACGACTTCCCAAGTAAGTCGTCTGACGAACAGATCTGGAAAAAAACTCTATGTCATACCTTAAATTGGTGAGATAAGTTCCTTAGCATACATAAGGCTTCTCCAAGCACACAGAATCACAAACGAAAGTAACCCACCCAGAATCGTTAGCTTCTATGACTCTATGAACCATAAAAAATTTAGAATCAAAATCTTGGGTTTTTTAGCTCATTGTGGAGAGAAAGTGAGAGATATGTTGTGTTTAGTTCACAAGAATGGAAAAAGAAGAAGGGTAAATCGATTTTGGGAGCATTAAGAGCTTCAAATTGGTTGTTCATGGTGGTTGTGGTATTGATGACAATGACAATCTTGTAATTACTTGAAGATGATGAGGGTGAGAGAGTAAAAATGTCATTTTCAAAAAAAAAGAAAAAAAAAATTGATGGCATTTTCGTAAATTATATGAACTTGTGGGGTGAATAGGGCAAAACCAATTTTCAAAAAAAAAGGAAGTCAGTTTTGTGTTTGACTTTAAGTTATAGGTCAATTCTGCAAAAAGCCCTCTCTTATTTGTGTCTTATTCTAAATGGTTCGGGTAACTCGGATCAGAAACAAGTTTTTTTCGGTTATGATCGGATAAAATCAAGACAATCCAAACCAGAACCGATTTTTTGGTTCATTCGGATATATCCGAAAATATTTGAATCCAGCAAGTATCGAACCGGATCCGAACCAATATTTATAATTACCCGAACGGTACCAATTTTCCTATATCCAAAATATCTGAAATCCAAAATATTCTATCCGAACCCGATCAGATACCCAAATGCCCAAGCCTAATAGACGGTCTACTCGAATTTTTCAAAAAAAAAACAGAACACTAATTTTTTTAAGACGATGACTCTGACTATTAGAGAGCAAATGAGATTATGGCTAAGATGTAGGTTGACTAACATCAGTTTTGGGACGGTCTTTGGAAGTTTATCAGATTATAAAGGAAGCAGGCGACACCGTTTAGGAACAAATGATCAAGGTGATGGCAATCGCCAAGAAATGATATGGGAGCTAGCTATGACCGTAGGCCCAAAGCGCATAAACGAAGTATACCAAGGTGGCAAGGTGGAACAACATGACATGTAGAACAAACGAATGGTCATAATATTTTTCTAGATAACATAGAAGATTATCCGACGCTCAAGTCATAACAAGATTATATAACTACTCCAAGAATTTTGAATCAAAGAGATAAAAAAGTTGGTTCTGATTCTAACTAAATGACAATCAACGACTCTATATGTTGTCCAGTGTGCTTCCAAATCTGAAAATGAGAGCAAACCAGAAGCTTGAGAAAAAGGGATCCAATGCTTCAAAAGCTTGACAGATGCTGGGCTGTGTTCTAAAAAGGACAGAAACATTTATTTATTTTCTACAGTAGATAGTATATAGGATTGGAAATGATAGAATATCTATACAGAGTACTGATCTTTGGTCTGTGAATTCTGGCTGCGTCTTTCGTGACCTCAATAGCTGGATCTATAAGGAAGTAAATCATGACGACAATTGTTATAAAATATAAACTAGGAGATACCTTAAAGATTGTTCTTTGTTATGTGATTTTTTAGTTATCGCACTTAGCAGACAGATTTACCTTTTATCGTCACATCATTAGTGAAATTAAGAAAATGAATAAAAACTAAAAGATGAGAAAGAAAAACACTAAAAGATGAGGTGCCATTATGTGGAAACGTAAAGGGCGAAACAAATGAGGATTTTAGTCGAACATCAACTTCCTCATAACTCATATTTCATGTCTTTCCTCGTAAAAAAAAAGCGAAACTGTCTACTTTGTGTTCCTTTCCCATGGTTTTATATGTCTCTACCACATGAAGTTGACTTACCTCTGTCTTAGCTTTTTCTCCATAATTATATACGTTTAAATTTCAGTAACGCACTATTGTTTGTCTCTACTGTATCTGGCTAAGTTTTCAACTTAAAGTTTTGAAATATCTTAGCTTTTTAGTTGCTCTTGGACAGAGAACTTTGTAGAGGTTGAAGTTAGCTTCTACACACGATAATGTGGCTAAAATCTCTAAAATTTTGGTTCTATATATACATAAGAAAGTTATGATTTTTGAGACTGGCTATGTGATACAAAACTCTAAACGCTTAGAGAAACGTGTTAGATAGCTGGAGGAAGAAAGAATAAACATAAATGACTTATTATCAGCCGTGGAAGTGGAAACTCTGGAAATAACATATGAATTCTTGCGTGGCAAGAGATAAGGCAATTGAATTCTGAGGTTGGAGTATGCAGAAACAAGCTACTAAGATGAGGAAAGTTGAAGCATAGATTTTGCAGAAAGGGGTAATGGATAAGACACAAGAAAATGAAAAATATGGGCAATTTAAAGAAGCTTAATACATATTTAATAGACGTGAGGGAGTTTGATGGATAGATAGAGTCTGAGAAGTGAGATTGAGAAGAAAGTAGAAACAACAAACACAAAAGACACGGAAGCTAAGCTAACAAGAGTGAAGGATTAGTGTGAGCAATGGAGGAAAGCAGCTGAGACGGCAGTGTCTCATTACCTTCTACTTTTAGTCGGAGACATTGTGATGACTGCAGTTTAGACGGGTGAGCTTGATGCGTATCCATTCCAATGATAGACACTCTCGGTAAACTAGGCAATGCATCCATTAAAGGTTGGGGGTTACAAAAATACAATTTATGAATATTTATTAGTTTATGTTTTAATAATTCAAAAACCAACATGATAAATTATTATTTGGGTTCACAAAAATTTTAAATCAAATATTAAATTATTTGCATATGACAAAAGTTTTCATCAAAATATATATATTGTGTTAAAATCTTATCAACACTCACATATTGGAAGAGTATTATAGAAAATATCTTTACAAATTTTTTTTTTGTTGACAAATATTTAATTTAAAATTATTTAAAATTTTAATTTTTAACTTTTACATTCAAAAATATTATTTTCAGATAACAACACAATATATATAAGAATTATCTTTTTAATAATATTTTTTTATTTAGATACTTTTATTATATTAATTTATAATAAATTATCTAATATAACATATAAATCTAAAATTATTAATATAAAGTTCGTTTTAAATCATATAATAAATTATAAATAAAATTTATTAAGGTTAACAACGACATTAACCAATCAAACTTTTAACATGAGAGTTCGAATGCGGAAAATTAATTCGCAAATAGTATAGATTGAACCCATTTTGAAGAACATGAATGAAACTACTTTGAAGAATAGTTATCTGTTCTTTAAAAAATTATGAATCAAAATAACATATTTAATTTGTTCTTGCCAACTAAAAACAAAAACATTTAAAATAAATAAAAGAAAAATAGATGTAAGAGAACTATTAAAATTAAATTTATCTCAATATACTTTCTACACTATAAATACCTATGGTTGCAATGTCATTTTAGATTTATAAAATCTCATCAAAATATATATCATGACTAAAATAAAATAGCAATATTAGTAAAAATCAGCAAGAAGCACCGAAAAACCCCTAAAACAAATATGAATTAAACATTAGAACATATATGACACAATTATCTAAGAACATATAATCTTATACGGATATATATATATATATATATACAACCACCAAATAATAACCTAAAATAAATATAATACTCCATCTTTTTCATTATAAGTTTCATTTAAAGTTTTTGCACACGAATTAAGAAAATAATTAAATTTTCCCTTCTACCCCTATCTAATACATTATTTTGTTTGATTTTATTAATCAATGATCTAAAAGTAAAGGTAAAAACTGGAAAAAAAAACATTTAATATTTTTCTTGAAAATATAAAACAACATTTATAATGAAACTAAATTAAAAAATCTAAAATGATACTTAATATGAAACGATGAGAGTATAATAAAGCTAAATATCTAAATTTAAACTTCAGATTTCAAGGCTGTTATATACAAGTCAACATTTCCTTGTAATATATCTTCACTGCTAAACCTAATAGAACATATCATCAGCATTGATCAATAAAAATGCTTCACAATTCCACATATAGCTTCATCCACACAAAAAAATCAAGTCATCTACCTACCTTCTCTTTTATCAATTGATCATTCCGTTCCACCCTGAATTACATATACATTACAACTAAAATATATATATATATATATACAACATAATTTTGAAATGAAAATTAGAAAAATAGACGGATAATCCGCGCGTAAAGTGTCATGCCTAGTTTATAATAAAAAAGGTGTCAATAACATCATTCATGTTCTACGAGCGCGCAATCAAATTTCAGACTTTTTAGCTAAGACTGCTATATTTTTCCATAGGGAATTACATTTTGTTGGTTGTTCTATTCCGGTCTGGTTATCCACACCACCTCAAATTTGAGTAATAGAATGAATTTTCGACGTAAAAAAGAACATTTGTTGGCCAAAAAAGTGTCATAGCATTTATTTTTTTCTTGGTTTAGTCTCTTTTTAACGTGACTGATAATTTTAGAAAAGAATAAATAGCGATAGAGAAATATATGGTGGTGCTAATGACCACAACAACAGTGGAAACTAATGTGGTAGAATGAGAGTGGTTACGAAAAGAAACGACAGTGGTGATCATCGCAGTGGTTATCGCAATGGCGATGGTGGTGACTACCGTGGTTACTATAGTAGTGGTGTTACAGAAGAAGCGGAAGTCGTATATACAAAAGAAACGGTGGATAATTTAACATGGTGTGGTGGTGATGTTGGTGGTGACGGATATAGCGACTATGATTTTGGAAAAATGGACAATGTTATGGAAGAAGAACTAAATCAAATACAATTAAATAGAATGCAACAGAGTAGATGAAACAACAGCCTTTTCATTTTTTATTTTTATCATTTAAATAGAGGTTTATAGCTTTTCGTCAAGTAAATGGAAAAAGTACAAAATAAGTGATGGTCTTGTAGCAAAGGTTCCTATAGCTATAGTGGTGGTCGTGGTAGTTGTCAACATAATGAATGTGGTTTTGGAAAAAATACAATGTCATGAAAAAAACTCTAAAAATATAAATGGAATGGACCATAGTAAATAGTATCAAGTTATCAAATAAAATTATATATTAGAAAATGTATTTGTGTCTATTAACTTGACATCTATAAGGTTTCTTCCGGCAATCATATGTATCTAATATATTATCAAACAACATAAAAACAAAATTATAACTAGTTCATGTGAACATAACTCTTCCATCTTAGTATATATTAACAAAATTATCAAATTATGTATGTCTAGAATTAGCAAATAATATAGACACAAAATTTTCAGTCACCACATTAGATTGTGATAGTTGCAGAAAATTTGGTGATGGTGGAAACGAGAGATGTAACGGAGGTTACGAATTAGGTGGTGATCGTGGTGACTACAGTGATAGTACTCCGGTTATGAATGTAGTTATAGAGAAGTTGATGGTGTTTACGGAAGAGATAATTGTGATTACAGAATAAGAGTTAACCGGAAAAATTATGGTTGATAAGAAGGAGGCAATGATAATCATGAAAAAGTGGCATAATAGTTGGTAACTGAATAAGAATATATTTGATCTTTCACTAAATAGATATCAAGAATAGTATATATTGTAATAGTTTAGATAAACTTTATTTTGAAGTCATATTATGAATTATGAATTCGAATATATTAGTATGTAATAATAATCAAAAAATATAAAAATAGTTATATATTAATAATGTCGAATAAAAAATTTAAATAATAAGATTATAGAATTACACAATATATATAACATTAAAATGTAAATCAGATATTTGAAATGTTTATGGTAATATCAAAAATACATTTATAAATTGTAAAATACCCGCATGAATGTACATATTGACCTCTACGCTTTATTTTTCTTATATTTATTCCAATTTCCCTAAAATTTAAACATTCAACTTGTAAAATAAAAACCTAGTTATCATCATCGACATGCATGTGTGATACGACAATATAGTAACGTTTTTTAGCAAACAGTAAAACATAGTTAGCGTTTCATTTTGAATATTCAATAGATACAAAATTAGCTTAAAGTAAATATATTTAATATGACGATAGACTATTATAGATACCATGTAAATGAGAAAAGAACTATACAAGAGGAAAATATGAAATGTCCGTAGACGTCAAATTAAAGTCAAATTAAACGGCACCGTTGTTTCGTTCTCGTCTCAAACCATCTCAAGTTTGAATTAATAAAATAACCGTTTGCTGCGGAAAAAAAATGGTACTATTGTGCTGTGGTTTGTCTAATTTTTATGATGCTTTTATTTATAGTGAAAAAACATAAATATACCTTTTTTATTTATTGTGACGGAATATAAATTCGAATATAAATAATTTTTTTTTGCCTTAGCCTTGAATGTATTATTATATTCATAATTTCATATATTGAAATAACTACTATTTACATGGCTCTTGGCCTTGGGAAACACCAATTTTATATGTTGTTTTTCCATCCAATATTCCGTACAACTTGTGTTGGTCGAGAAAAAAAATGAGTAAACCGAAATTAACGTGACAAATAAATCTGATCTTATTTTGGTTAGGTAATGGAAAAGATTTTTAGTTCCAACAATGTCGTTGTCCACCACGATATGTTTTCATTCAAATTCCATTTTCTATTGAAATTTCAAAATATCAAAATTTCTACAAATTTTAGATTAAAATTCAAATGGCACGGTCTAATTCATACCTGTTTGTCTAACTCACTATAAGCAAAAACCAGTACAATGATTTATACAGTTAATCTAAATCATATACTCTGAACCAATAAGCTACATCTTTTCGTTTCTTTTTCCCTCACAGCCTAAGTAAATTTATTTTCATTATTTTGTCTCTAGATTCATAATTTTCTAAATCAACATTTTTTGCTCAGTTAGAGTGTAGCTCTTAATTTTTACTAAATACTCTCTCCGTTCCCGAAATTAATATTTTCTAGATTTTCTTTTTGTTTCACAAAGATAGATTTTCTATATTTTTAAGGTATTTTGTATATTTTTGAGAAACATTAATAACAAAATTTTGAATTGATTAAACTTAATTGGTGGATAGTAATTAGAAAATTTATAGAAAAATATATAATAAATTAAACTGTAAACATTTATTATATTCTTAATAAGCGTGAAATCTCTACAAAATCTTACTTTCGAAAATATAGGTAGTATAAGTCTTATGAATATCTTCCCTCCGTCTCGTAAAGATAAATGGTCCAGAAAAAAAAATATTTCAAATCTTTTTTATTAGTCTAGAAGCATGTTTTATCATTTTCAAGACATCAGAAAAAAACTATCGAACCAATGATCCTCTGTATAAACTTTTCCTTTACCATTTCCACGACATGATTCACGTCTTTTCAAAATTAAAGAAATACAAAAAACAGAGAAGTATCAAAATAAATGAAGGTTTCAGCTCGTTTCGGATATAAGAAATTATTTAAAAAAAAAAATCTTTAGTATTACTAAGTTCACAAAGCGCGTTACACGATTTAATTTTAAGAATATGAAACCGATTATTAAGAATTCGAAATAAACCAGCATGTCCCAAGAAACCGCTGTAGTAGTACTCTCTTTCTCTTAGCACTATCATGAAAACATTCTGAATCAAACGGAGAGTTCGGTCTTGGAGATCAAGATACCATCACTATCAGCATAAAGCCACTCTCCATCTCTAATCAAAGTTCCTCCCATATAAACCGGCACATTCTTCTCACCATGACCTTTCTTACTAGACTTCAGTGGGTTAGAACCCAATGCCCTAACCCCGACATCACAGTCATTGATCTCATCCACATCTCTAACGCATCCATTCACCACAATCCCTGCCCACCCGTTGTTCTGAGCTAACTGTCCGAGGTTTCCTCCAACAAGCGCGCATCTCTTGCTTCCACCACCGTCTATAACTAAGACTTGACCTTCTCCTTTGGTCTCTAGTTGGTTTCTGACAAGGACATTGTCTTCAAATACCTTGAGTGTCACGATTGGTCCTGAGAAGCATCTTCTTTGGCCGTAGATGTTGAAGATTGGGTGGAGAGCGCGTAGGTCTCCGATTGCTATTAGCTCTGCGTTGCTGTCACACGCTTCTGCTGTTGGAAATGCAGCCATGGGAGATTGTGTGTGTTCTGCATTTGGAAACACAAGGGGATAGAGTTAGTAACTGAAAGAAGAATGAGACAATAACAGAACAAATAAAGCCTAGACAAGGGATATTCCTTTTTCAACATGAACAATTCAAATGATTCAAAGGTATCATTTTGTTACTAGAAAACATATGACAATAATTAACCACAAACAATCATACAAGTTCAAGAGAAGCGTTCAATAATCAGAATAAATGGTTTATAAACAAAGTATGCGAAACTTTTTGCACATAAGTGGTATTAAAGGCAGACCTGGAAGGGGCATATCAAATCCTCATGCTCAAGAAAACAGAGCAAGATTCTAATTGCAAACATCAAGACTCCAACTGCAAACAATTAAAGAAGTACGATGCTCTGGAGACTACTAACAACTGAGACTTCTAGAATTAATTGCATTTCATGAACTGATGACAGTTTGCTTGACTCGTAAGTCTAATCTAGGTTAATAACACATGCTTTGCGGATTGTTTACGAGGTGAGCCAGAAGCTATGTAACTAGATACTAAAAGTAGAAGATATGTAGATAACTTCACTTAGGAAAGTAAACAATGAAATCTAAAATGTCAAACCCGTTTGGATCTTATAACACGAACTGTTTAAAAAAAAAACATGAACTGTTTCTGTTTTTGGACAAAAAAAAGAACTGTTTCTGTTTTTGTCGGAAGGACAAAGCTCCAAGTTAACATATACGGCAGGAATATAATTAGATTTCACTATACAAGAGCAAAATCCAAACGATCTTTACTTGAAAACTCACTTAAACAAGCGAAGGGAGAAGAAGAAGAAGAAGAAGAAGAAGTAAAAAAAATTACCAGAGAGAGAGAGAGAAAGAGGTCCAAAGCTTTCGACTTTCTGCTACGGATCAGTGATTCTTTAACGACGATGTATATAATACAAGCAAAGGATAACGTCAGCTTACTCGTGTCAGGCTATCTGGTTCACTGAAAATCCTCATAGAAGCTTGTGCCCGCAGAGCCACTTGGGTCTTTATCGTGAACTTGTCGGTGCGGCTATTTTCAATCGGGTCGGGTCATGGACATTTTTCAATAAATTGACTTTTTGTTCCGATTGTCATAACGAAGTTCGTTGGGTCAATCTCATATATTTTATATAAAAAAATGATTTTAATGGGGGCCTAATAATCCATTTTCGTTAGATCGCTATTTTTCTTCTCCTTTTTTTGATCAATCATATTTTCAGAAATATTATAAGATGAAGAAGATGAAAATTGAAGAAATGATTTGAGGTGAAAAGGAAAAAAAAAATTCAGCTGGTAAATAGTTTAGTAATAGATTGTAAATTCTAGAAAACAGCGAGGATAAATTCAATAATATACCTTTTTTCATTTAAAAATAAAAGTAAAAATATTAAAAAATAAAAGTTCCATTTTACAGTTTTCATTACTCACAAAATTTTCAGTTTTCAAAACAGAAAACAAATAGAATGTATTTTTCTTTTTCTTGTACACATAATTAAAATAAAAGTGCTGGTGAGCCTAAAAATGTGTGTGGTGGGGATAATACAATAAATTAGGATAAGACTTGCGCCTTGCGTATAGTAAATTTATACAAAAGTTATTTAAGAAATATCGTATAAAAAATAAAATTTATATTCATGATCAAATTAATATTTTTGACTCTTAAACAAACTTTTTTGTTAATTACATAATTTGTTTGCTGATTCTATTTTTAAAAATATTTTAGATCAAAAAATCATTTATCGCATAAGAACCTAACGTTTAGGCCGAAAAATCTCAGGCCTACTATTTGGTTACAATGAAACTATGTCAGCTTCGTTGTGAAAGTAATAGAAAAGTCTATCTTTATTCATAACATAGAGGTTCCTTATATAGGAGATTACACCGTCATAGATAAATGGAAAGAGTACAAATCATAATCCAACTAGGAAAAAAGACATAAGGAAAAGGAAAAGCTGGCCGACTCTCTCTTTCTTGGGCCGCTGATGGTATAATCTCTTGGTTAAGAGCCATCCACAATCTGGTTCATAACACTCTCCTTGGATGGCATAACCATTTAGAGCTTGTAATGCTTTAATGTTGCCTCATTAAAACCTTACCAGGAAAACCCAATTAGGACAAAACCATGGTGAAAGAAAAAAAGTACAACACACATTACTCCCCCTGATTTGGACATTACTGAAAGTCCCTTGGACCTCTCCAATTTTCTGCAATCCGTGAGTTATGAAGATCTTGGACAGAATATGCTTCGTCCTCGAACATGATAGTTGGTTTTTTTTACCATCGGCCATGCCACAATCTGATCGAACATATTGAGTCATCGACCTAAAATACACACACGAAATCTTGGATGATGTTGCTGTGATATGCGTGTACCACCATGTGTAAAACATAACCTGTCTGAAAAACAAATCAACAAAACCAAATAACCCCTCTTTGGGCT
>NC_027749.1:10166063-10166359 GCF_000695525.1 Brassica oleracea var. oleracea | reverse complement strand
ATAAAACAATCCATGCACATGTAATTTAGGGTTTACAGATTTTAGGGTTTCACTTTAAACATTAGTGCATTCGATTCTGGGTTCTTAGAGTTTAGGTATACCTTAAACCTTTGATGGGTTGAATGGACCACCAAGAGAATGAGCTTACGTGGACTGATACAAACTGGAACCTTATGCGGACTGGTCCAAACTGTTTCTTTGCAGTCCGCTAGCTGAGATCGGGTACAAGTTGAGATCGAAAGTGATTAGGGTTTATCGATAGAGAGAGAGAGATCGATGGAGATTCAGATAGAGAT
>NC_027749.1:10162233-10165897 GCF_000695525.1 Brassica oleracea var. oleracea | reverse complement strand
GCGAGCTGGTACTTGCAGTCAAAGAACTCGTAGATCTGGAACAATTTGATCACGGACTGGAACAGGCTGATCGTACAATCTGGAATAGTTGAGGCGTACTGAAACTTGCAGAGATCAGTCCACAGATCGATCTTGTTGAGATCAGTGGTCGAATACAGATCAGGGTCATGATCAAAGAGAGGTGATCGATAGAGATTAGGGTTTTAGCAATAGAGAGAGATTTAGGGTTTATGGTCGATATTTTAGCTTAGGGTTTTAGAGATCAATCGTGCTGATAACGTGTTGTGAAAGTAATAGAAAAGTCTATCTTTATTCATAACATAGAGGTTCCTTATATAGGAGATTACACCGTCATAGATAAATGGAAAGAGTACAAATCATAATCCAACTAGGAAAAAGGAAAACATAAAGACATAAGGAAAAGGAAAAGCTGGTCGACTCTCTCTTTCTTGGGCCGCTGATGGTATAATCTCTTGGTTATGAGCCATTTACAATTTGGTTCATAACAAGCTTGGTGTTATATCATTATTTACCAATTTAAAAGTTAATTATGGTTACGAGGAGTTTACGTTAACGTGCAAAAAAATCTAAATTTTTATTATATG
Organism: Brassica oleracea var. oleracea; assembly: GCF_000695525.1. Taxonomy (NCBI): domain Eukaryota; kingdom Viridiplantae; phylum Streptophyta; class Magnoliopsida; order Brassicales; family Brassicaceae; genus Brassica; species Brassica oleracea. The sequence continues at coordinate 10,165,292 of NC_027749.1, read as the reverse complement.
ATTAATGTAATTGTGTAATTTATTTTAATAATAAATAATTAAACAAAAATGATAAAAAGTAATTAAATTGTTAGCAAATCTTTATTATTTAAAATCATTAATTGTCATATATATCTTAACCACATTAGGTAATTCCATAGGTTTTATTTACGGAAATAATATATAATAAATTTCAATTTGATCAATAAATAATCTATAATGAACATACTATATAATATAACATTCTCTAGCAATTTAATTTTTGACTAACAAAATTTTCAATTGATTCTCAAATCGCCATGTAAACAAAATTGACATTCTAATTAAGTGACGCTTGAGCAAGATTCTTTTTTTAATTAATACAATCTTGAGTTTATAACTTTCGTAATGTTTCTCGATTAATATATAGGGGATATAAAAAACCAGATAGTAAATCGTTTTTACGAAGCTGTGGCCAAACATAACAGCCACGAGAGAACTATAGATTGGAATTTTGGAGGAGATGATCAACAATATCAGAGAACAAAGAAACAATAACTAACTAACTAACTAACACAATGGCGGAGCCGCCTGCCCGATTCCCGGCTCTTCTTCTTCCTCTTCTCGGAGCTCTCACCAACGCCCTACTTGGCTCCTCTTCCAAAACTCAGGTTCGACTCGAATCGCTTAAAAGCATGCGTAACCTGGACTTGGTATCATAATCACAATTTTATGATTCTAATTTGCTGAGCAGGAAAGGCTGAAGGAGATACCTAATGCTACTCCTTCAGGTCCCGGGCCACAGTTTTACTCTGAATATAGGTCACTTCCAGGGTCTGAGTTAGATCAGAATGGTCTCGGTGCAGCTTGGGACGAAGTGCAGCGTGATGGACCTACTATGCCTCCAATGGGACCTATGTATGAGCCCACATTTGAAGGTTTGTGTCTGTGTGATCTAGTGGCAGTACCAAATGGATAGATAATGGGGTTTTGATGTTGAATCAATGGTAACATCTTCAATCACAAAGTAAACAAAAAAAAAATTGTTGGAAGAAAAGCAGTGTAGGTGCTAAATAGTATCAGTGTTCTAAAGATCGGTTTAGACAGCCTGGTCGGCAAATCGGATATGAAAGAAAAGATTTTTTTTCGACCCTATTTTCTTTTAAATCGGTCTAGGCGTTCAAAAAAATAGGCCTAGGCACCCGTATAAACAATAATCCTCTATCAGACCTCTAACCGCGATTTTTAGAACATTGAATAGTATAGCTACATGAACTAAGCAGCTCAGTCATAGTTGAAGCAACTTCTTCACCATGCGTTCCTTCAGTTTTCCCCAGATGGTGGTTTCGTGTATATTAAGTAATAGGCCGGTCTTTGTTTATTGCATATATGTCAGTGTGAGGTGTTCTCTTGTGCTTGTTTGAACTATTTTTTTACCCGTTGCAGGACCCCCACAGAGAGTCTTGTCAAACTTTCTGCATTCGTTTGTTGTGGTGGCATTCCCTTTCGTCCAGCACCTGTCCCTGTGCTGGGATTGTCACAAAGTGACAAACAATGCATACGTGATCGTAGTAGCATAATGGCCCGGCATTTTTTTTGCCGATAGGGGAGAGGAGTTTATCAATTCTCAGGTTTGCTCGTTGTCTGATAGTTTTCTGTAGCTGACTCATTGTCTTGTATGCCTTCAACTTGGGTTGTAGGGGGTTGTAGGGTCAAATCCAGCTATAAAATATGTTCTAAACCTTGTGGAGTTATATCATTCAATAGCCTGAATCTATTGCGAGTTTTCTGTGATTTTGTCGAAGGGTCAATCTCAATTGATGTCAAACCAAATGAGAAGTATGGACATGCAACATTTAGCTGCAATGGAGCAGACTCGTAAGCTTGCACATACACTGTCTCAGGATGGCAATCCTATATTTCAGGTTGGTGTTACGTACCAATAATAAACAGCCTTTGATCGTAGTTTTAGTAAAGAAAGTTCGCAGTAAATTGCACTGTTGGATCACATTTCTTTTTCTAGGCTGTTCTAACCCCTTTTTGTTGGGAAAATTATCCAATATCGATGAGATGAAGATGGTATTAGACAACTAGAAAATTTAAGAAGAAGACTCTTAATATTTAGGAAAGGGTTTACTACAAAGATTTTGTTTTTGGAAACTCTCTCTTACAAATATTTTCTCTCTTTGTTTTTCTTGATTCTTGGATGATTACAAATGGTGCTAAGCACCCCTATTTATACTAGTAAGTGGAGACTACAAGTTAGTTCTACACACTTCATCTTCTACACACTTCATCTTCTACACACTTCATCTTCTACACACTTCATCTTCTACACACTTCATCTTCTACACACTTCATCTTCTACACACTTCATCTTCTACACACTTCATCTTCTACACACTTCATCTTCTACACACTTCATCTTCTACACACTTCATCTTCTACACACTTCATCTTCTACACACTTCATCTTCTACACACTTCATCTTCTACACACTTCATCTTCTACACACTTCATCTTCTACACACTTCATCTTCTACACACTTCATCTTCTACACACTTCATCTTCTACACACTTCATCTTCTACACACTTCATCTTCTACACACTTCCTTTTCTACACACTTCTTCATCCTTCTCCATTTTTCTCTAGATATTTCTTCTTCTTCTTGGGCTTCTTGGGTCTTGGGCTAATGAGGAAAAACCCAACAAAGATATCTACCAAACTTTTCTCTCGACTCTAAAAATCAAGAATCAAACAACGATCAATTATGGCTTGGATCAATAGCAAACTTTTCTTCACTTCTCTTATGATTCTTGTGGCACTTATTGGGGTTGGAGTAGGAGGAACGGTTCACAAAGTCGGCGACTCGAGCGGATGGACCATGATGGGTGTGGATTACCAAGCTTGGGCTTCTTCAAGAACTTTTCAAGTAGGAGACTCACTGGTCTTCGAATACAACAACGAGTTCCACGACGTCACTGAAGTCACTCCCCATGATTTCGAGCTATGCTACTCGTCTAATCCGTTAGCGAGGTACCAAACTGGATCAGACACGGTAACTCTAACCAAACCAGGATTTCAACACTTCATATGC
>NC_027749.1:10157457-10161796 GCF_000695525.1 Brassica oleracea var. oleracea | reverse complement strand
TTCGTTTTTCCTCTCAACCACTCAATGCCAGCTCAGGAACATGGTATATATGTAACATGTTTTAGTCTAATTCAGTTTTCATTTAGATAATAATCAGTCACAGTGACAGTTAATTATCATTTGGCAGCTTGTCCTAGCATTTTCTAGCATGTATATATATATATATGATATTGATACTGTTATTGGTAAATGATGTTTGGTTAATAGTGGCTTACGTTACCACCAGGTGATTGTAATAACATCTGGAGTGGCACTTGTAGTTCACATATTTGTGAATTTTGGCTTTTTATGTTCGTTCTCAAACTTGGAGTTAGCGGGGCATGGTGGTTCAATGCACTCATCTTATTTACTAACACCACTTGTGGTGGTTGTCCGCTCACTTGGACCAGTTTCTCCATCGAAGCTTTCACAGGACTTTGGGAATTCGGTAAGCTCTCTTTGTCCTCCGAATCATGATCTGACATCTTGGAGAATTGGTATTATAAGATTTTAACTCTCATGACTGGAAATCTGAAGGATAAAAAAATTGATGTCGTCTCCCTGTCTATATGGTACGTCACTGAAGATTACTATACTAAATATGAAAAAAATTCATATCATATTTAATTATTTATTAACTATAATTGTATAATGACAATTAATGTTCATTGGTAGCATGTCGATACATGGACTGGAGCTGATGATTCCAATTGCTTTACTGCCCGGGACCGGGGATAGCCATTCTTTCGTATCATGACAACCTCGAGCATGAAATATAACACCCTCCGTTATCGTTTAAATCCCGATCACCTTGCCGGCAAAGAGAAACTCAGTTGGATGTGATGAATGAGAGAACAATGACAATCCAATGGATCAATTTACTGTGATTAGAATTGTAAACTTGCTTTTGGCACATGGTTTTTCAAAAGATTTGGCTACAGCCTTGGCATGAGGAACTTCACGACTATGTATTTCACGCTCCATCCATGTCACACTCAGATAGAATATGTTGTACATGTAACCACAAATCAAAGGGTGAGTTTTAAAAAAGTCTAGTAGAAGATGGAAAGGGAAAATAATTAACCTTTTCTTGAGAGTGCCATTCTCGATCAGCTCTTTGATCTTCTCCTTAAAAGGCGGTTCAGCATGGCCTTTGAAGCCCCTTTTGGTATCCATGAAACTGCAGTGTTGGGAAAATTATCCAATATCGATGAGATGAAGATGGTATTAGACAACTAGAAAATTTAAGAAGAAGACTCTTAATATTTAGGAAAGGGTTTACTACAAAGATTTTGTTTTTGGAAACTCTCTCTTACAAATATTTTCTCTCTTTGTTTTTCTTGATTCTTGGATGATTACAAATGGTGCTAAGCACCCCTATTTATACTAGTAAGTGGAGACTACAAGTTAGTTCTACACACTTCATCTTCTACACACTTCATCTTCTACACACTTCATCTTCTACACACTTCATCTTCTACACACTTCATCTTCTACACACTTCATCTTCTACACACTTCATCTTCTACACACTTCATCTTCTACACACTTCATCTTCTACACACTTCATCTTCTACACACTTCATCTTCTACACACTTCATCTTCTACACACTTCATCTTCTACACACTTCATCTTCTACACACTTCATCTTCTACACACTTCATCTTCTACACACTTCATCTTCTACACACTTCATCTTCTACACACTTCATCTTCTACACACTTCATCTTCTACACACTTCATCTTCTACACACTTCATCTTCTACACACTTCATCTTCTACACACTTCATCTTCTACACACTTCATCTTCTACACACTTCATCTTCTACACACTTCCTTTTCTACACACTTCTTCATCCTTCTCCATTTTTCTCTAGATATTTCTTCTTCTTTTTGGGCTTCTTGGGTCTTGGGCTAATGAGGGAAAAACCCAACACTTTTCTCTATTGCAGAGAATTTTCACTGCACATTGTGTTGGTTTATAAAATAGAATTTGAAGATCTCCGAATCTTTTTTATCACAAGGTTTTCTTTTCCATTTAAAGATGTTATGCTGAGCTGTTCTCTTGAGATTTATCTAAAAGCTTGGCAAATTGATTGGTGAATGCAGAATTCAAGATTTCTCCAATTTGTTTCAAAGATGAGCCTAAAATTTGCCTAAGTTGCTCAAGAGAAATGAAAAATAATAATTGTCAAAATATCGTGGTGAACTCATTATTGATGAGAATGAGATGAAGCCAGGACCAGCCTCTGGGGAATGGGCTACTGAATATGAGCAGCAGTATCTGGGGCCACCAAGTTGGGCTAATCAAATTGCAAATGAGCAAGTATGTACTGGTTATTAAAGTATGTTTTCGCTTCAGGGTACTGATAGCATGCTAGTGCAGATTGATTTACTGTTATGCCTTTCTCGAATAGCCATTATTTCGCAATTGAAGCTTCTGGTGATAGGTTTAGCTGTTGTAGTGGCTCTCCTGCATTTTCTGTCTTAGAAATGCCTCCACAGTGGAAAGGCGTCAGCATAGCTTTCACTGTGTGTATTTTCTCAGTGAAATGGTCCCTTATACTTACTGATTATAAAGTCTCTGACATGTTTAGTGACAAGTTTTTGATTTTGTTGTATGTAGCTTTCACATGGACCAGAACAGTGGGCTGATGAGTTTGCTTCTGGAAAAGGACAGCAAGAATCGGCTGAGGACAAATGGGTTAATGAGTTTTCGAAGTTGAATGTTGATGACTGGGTAGATGAATTTGCTGAAGGGCCCGTGGGTGGGAGTTCAGCTGATGCATGGGGGAATGCTTATGATGAGTAAGTCCATGATTATTTAACTGATCTATCATAACTTCTTTTTTTTTTCATTGTGCTTTGTGTGTTCACAAATTTTCAGAACCAAGTAAATTTCATTTCTATTCCTTCATCGTTTAAACTCCTTTGCTATTTCTTTCCTGTGCAATATTGTCTGGTTCCTTAATGTTTCATTTTATCTATGGAGACATGAACAATGTTTAACCAATAGACATTTTTGAATTTCAAGTCCATCTAATAAAAATCTCTGCCTCTTTAGGTTTCTCACGGAAAGAAATTCTGAAAAACATGCTAGTGGTGTCTACGTCTTCTCTGACATGAATCCTTACGTGGGTCACCCTGAACCTATGAAAGAAGGGCTCGAATTGTTCCGCAAAGGACTTCTTAGTGAATGTTTGATCCAAAAATGGTGTTTATCTTTGTGATGTTTGTTGGAATCAATCAAATAAAGAATCTAAAAATAAAAGCTTAGATTCTTGAGGTTTAAGAGAAATCTTAAAAGAATCGAATGAGAAATGAACATCAAAAGAGTTTATTGATTTAAGATTGTATTATATGTAGGATTACAAGTATAAATAAATCTAGTAATCCATAAACCACTTTGTAAGAAGTGTTCTAAGTCTAAAAAGGAGAAAAAAAGATCATTTGCTAAAGAGAGGTGTCCCCTTATTTATACAAAGATATATCTAGGGTTTTATAGCCAAATGGACCTAGTTCCTTGTCTTATGGGTCTTGCTAGAGGATCAAGATCCACCCCCAACAGTGAAGCAGCGCTTGCCCTAGAAGCCGAGGTTATGAAAAAACCCTGAGAATGCTGAAGGCTGGAGGTTACTTGGGGTCACACACGCTGAGAACGATGATGATCAACAGGTTACTCAGATTAATCATTAATTACCCCATGACTTGATAAAAACCAGAAGAGATTACTAAAAAAATCTTTTAATATAGTGGATGCAGGCAATAGCTGCAATGATGCGGGCACAGGAGGCCGATCCCTCTAATCTAGAGGTGCTTCTTGCTCTTGGTGTGAGCCATACCAGCGGTCAGTGCCTGAAAATCTAGCAATATGTGTTTGTTTTTGGAATTAAATATGTGACTATTTATTTGTCCTCTGTAAATAATACAGAGTTGGAGCAAGCAACTGCCTTGAAGTATTTATACGGATGGTTGCGGAGTCACCCCAAGTATGGAACAATCGCTCCTCCAGAGCTTGCTGATTCCCTATACCATGCTGATGTAAGTGCCGTGCCCTTCCTCTTGTAAATTCTCGGTAGGTGAATCTCATCTCATAGACACTGTTCCTTGTCCATGTATAAACCAGATTGCTAGATTATTCACTGAAGCTTCTTAGATGAATCCTGAGGACGCTGATGTGCATATAGTGTTAGGCGTTCTGTACAACCTGTCAAGGGAATTCGATAGAGCAATTACTTCCAGTAAATAGACCATTTGATCACAAAAATAGACCGAGGAAAATGACCTATTTTTTTTATTTAATAGGTAAAAAGATCTTAAATATATAAAAAAAAATAAAAAAAAAAAAAAAAAAAG
>NC_027749.1:10142337-10157449 GCF_000695525.1 Brassica oleracea var. oleracea | reverse complement strand
AAAAAAAAAAAAAAAAGAAAAAAAAAAAATAGTTTTAGATTATATGTTTTCAAATTCGAACTTTTTTTATTATTTTTTTTTATAAATTTTTTTTTCAAATTTTCTTTTTGTAATTAGAAAATACTTTTTGAAACTATTTTTAAATTTTTTATTTTCAAATTTTTAATATTTATTTTTTATTTTATAAACTTTTAAATCTCAATTCCAAATCTCCAATCCTCAACTCTAAACACTAAAGTTTGGATTACTTAACCCTAGGGGTATAAGTGTATATTTATCTATTTAATGAAAATTTTGGTCATTTCGATCCCTTACTTCCTTCCAAACAGCTTTAAAATTAAAACCAAAGGATTATTCGCTTTGGAATAAGCTTGGTGCAACAAGCCGATAGTGTCCAGAGTGCTGATGCCATATCTGCTTATCAACAGGTATAAACTGTTTAATCAGAAAACTTGCCTAAGTTTCCATTGTCTCTGTTACTGTCTTGACTGTTTTGTTACCGGCAGGCGCTAGATTTGAAACCTAATTATGTTCGTGCTTTGGCAAATATGGGAATCAGTTATGCAAACCAGGATAGGGTTCTTGTTTATTTATTTCCTTGTGTTACAAGCAAATATCTGATGTTTAATGATTTTCTTACTTAAATATTGTATTATGCTATTGTGTGACAGGGGATGTACAAAGAATCAATCCCTTATTATGTTCTTGCCCTTGCGATGAATCCTAAAGCCGATAACGCTTGGCAATACTTGAGGCTCTCGTTAAGGTTTTTTTTTTTTTTTTTACGGCAAACGGTTATTCTATTACTCAAACTTGAGGTGGTGGCTCTCGTTATGGTTTGTGAACAAGAAAAGTTCAATTAAATCCCTCAACTTTTCTTAACTTTGCTAACTTTCCGTAGCTGTGCCTCAAGACAAAACCTAATCCAAGCTTGTGAGGCAAGGAACCTCGATGTCTTGCAGAAAGAATTCCCTCTGTGAGTAGTAGAGAAGCTATGCGATTCAAACCCTAAATTCCGAGTGGTCCTTACCCAGATCGATTTGTTTTACGGGCAGTTGCAAATCTTACCATGAAGATAAAATTAGAAGCTACATCAGTGAGTAAAACAAAGACGAGCAAAAAGCATAAACCTATCAAGCAGGCAACCGAAAAGTATGGATATCAGTATAAATGAGAAATGTTTAAAAAGATAGCATCAGTATAAAAAGAAATATATTTAGTATCATTTTAGTAATTTTATTAATATAATTACATTAATTGTTTTTCATATTTCACTCAGTTTAACAATTTTATTAATTACATTACTTTAACAATAAATCACATCATTAATTATATTACCATAATAATAATAGTGCAGATTTTTATTTATTAGTTAATCAACATTAACTTTGTGCCGATTATACAATAAAAAATGTAAAAAAACTGGGTTTTGCATATGGTTAAACGTTTAGTTGTTTGACTAAAACATTTTTATTTATTTTAGTTTCAATCGGTGAAAATTACGTAGCCAAAAATATTATTCAAAGAAATATTTTATGAATAAAATAATAACTTAAATCAAAATAATAAAAATTTATTACATTTATTGTCACTTAACTTTCACTCTATATAATTATTTTACTAAATAAAAAAAAATTCTTTCTATTTCATTTAAGTTAGCCAAACACATAGAAATTGTCATTTTTATTAGTTTATAAAATCAGTTAGGCATGAACATTAGTTGTCCATTAAGGTACGAATTGTTCTTTTCGTGTATCATTTTTTTTAATTAGGCCTCACTTAAATATTATAAATTTATGTGTGGATTTTGAGTTGGGTCATTATGAGTTTGGATGAGTTCGGTTCTGATTTCTAATGTATGGAAACCTAAAAATATCAAAATAATAAATGTATCTGAAATAGGTTCGGATATTTATACCAACAATAATCATATTACCAGATTCGGTCAAGGTTTTTGAATACAATTAGTTATATTACGATCCATCTAAAATATATAACACTAATTATGAAAAACAAATATCAATGTATATAAATGTAAGAACCAATACCCGTGCGGATGCGCGGATCAATCTCTTGTCTATATTATTAAAACTGAAGTACCTTTTGATACTGTTTGCAAACATGGATAGCAGTATAAATGAGTATTGTTTGGAAACATAGATATCAATATAAAAAATAATATAGTGTCATTTTAGTAATTTCATTAATATAATTACATTAATTATATTTCCATATTTTACTCAGGGCATGATTGGTTCAAACGCAGCGGCTGCGGTTGCGGGAATTTACGGATACGGATGGTTGCGATTTCTAACGGTTTTAAGAGATTTGTACGACTGGTTCTGCGGTTAGAAATTGGTGTGTTTGCGGGATACTTATTACTGGTTAACTACCAAATGCAGCAGCGGAGGAACCCCCTCACATGAACGATTTGTGTCAATGGATGTTAAACGTTCGGTTTAGTTTGTTTTACTAAAACTTTTTTTATTTTAGTTTCGATCGGTGGAAAATTACGTAGCCAAAACATAATTCAAAGACATGTTTTATGACTAAAATAATAATTTAAATCAAAATAATAAAAATGTATTACATTTATTGTCACTTAATTTTTCATTCCATATAATTATTTTACTAAATAGAAAACTCTTTTTATTTCACTTAATTTAGCCAAACACGTAAAAATAGTTATTTTTATTTGTTTATAAAATCAATTAGGCATGAACATTGACTATCCATTTAGGTACGGATTGTTCTTTTCGAGGTATCGTTTTTTTTAAATAAGGCCCATATTGAATATTATAAATTTATGTGTGAATTTTGAGTTGGGTCATTCTGGATCTAGATGAGTTCGGTTCTGATGTATATGAACCTAAAAGTATCTAAATAACAAGTGTATCTGAAACAGATTCAGATATTTGTACCAAAATAACAATATTACCCGATTCGGTCCAGGTCTTTTGAATACAATTAGTTATATTACGACACATCTAAAATATATAACACTAATTATGAAAAACAAATATCGTATAAAAATGTAAGAACCAATATCCGCGCGGATCAATCTCTAGTTACTATTACACTCGTAATTTGGTAGATACTGTATATAGTTATATACCAATACATTATCTATGTAGAGGTAAATGTATAACACGAAACTAGGTTAAGATCCGCGCCTTGCGCGGGATGAACATTATATATAAAAATAATTATATATATTATATGTTTTTACATGAAATAATAAATATATATTGAATAATTAAAAGTCATTAACTATTACATATATAATTAAATTGGTGCGAACATATAATTAAATCAATTTTATTAATCCAAACAATATTTTTTTTATCTATTTGATAGGATATGTAATTAACTTTTAAATGATATTAATATACATATTTTATTTTTAATATTATAATGTCTATTAAATGAAGCGTTCTACTCATATGATTTTTTGATCATTTGTATTTTTTATAGTGAAAAAACTTTAAATTACTGATGATAAAATTTTCATGGGATTAATAGTTTTAGTAATTTATATATTTTTTAAATTAAGTTGTCAATGTTCATTCAAATCTTTTATCAAAAAAATTGTTCATATTAAATTTCAAAACTAAAATATTTATGTATTTGATATTTTTATGATTTAATTTAAAATGATATATATATATATATATATATATATTAATCTTAATAATTATTTAAATTAGAATTTTTACTTATATGATTTTGTAATCATTTGAATTTTATCATTACAAAAAATTTAAACCATGGATCACAAATTTGAATGTGAGACTTATAACAGTTTTAGTAATTTATAGTCATTTTTAAAAATTCAAAATATAGCATATACAGAAAAATCTAAATTTTTATTATATGGTTATTGTGGTTGTTTAATTTATTTTAATAGTTTAAAATTAAACAAATATGATAGAAGATACACTAATTTTTTACTAAATCTTTATTATTCAAAATCATTAATTGTCATATATAGTTTAGCCGCATTAGGCAATTCCATAATTTTGTATTTAAGGAAATTATAAAGAGCATTAATAATGAATTTATGGTAATAAAAAGTTTATTATATAATTAGATGGACCAACATATTTCTTTAATGATTCTAAGAATCATCCTAGTGATGACACGTGACTACAAAAAGAAGTTGTAATGCTTCTCAAATAATATATAGGGGATTATTAAAGATAATTAGTCACTAGAGATTGATCCGCGCATCCGTGCGGGTATTGGTTCTTATATTTTTATACATTGATATTTATTTTTCATAATTAGTGTTATATATTTTATATGGGTCGTAATATAGTCAATTGTATTCAAAAGACCTATACCGAATCAGATAATATAGTTATTTTTTGTACAAATATCTGAACCTGTTTTAGATACAATTGTTATTTAGATATTTTTAGGTTCCTATACATCATAACCGAACTCATCCAGACCTAGAAGGATCCAACTCAAAACCCACACATAAATTTATAATATTCAAGCGGACCTAATTTCAGAAAAAACGATACCCGAAAATAGGAGTGTCAATTCGGGCTGGCCCGGCCCGGCCCAACCCTGCTAAGCCCGTAAATATTTGAACCTCACCTAGTCCATAAATATTTTGGGCCTATAATTTAAAGCACGGCTCTTATAGAGCTATAGGGCTTTTCAGGCATTTTCGAGCTTTTTGAAAAATAATTTGTCATTGTCATTTTCATCCTTTTAATACATTTAAATTTTTCATAAAAAATAGTTTCTTTTTTTTTAATATAAATTGAGTTTAAACTTTTCTTCTTTATCAAATGTTTTACTTTTTCGTATGCTTTAAAAACATATTATAAACAAACCAAATTTAATAAGATTTAAATAATCAAATATAAATTAAAACTAAGTATATAATAGAACAAAATTTATGATAAACATGGTCAAAAATTTCATAATTTTGTATTTTGAAATTTAAAAACATGTTGTACATAAAAGAAGAAGGTACATTTGCAAAAGTTTCAGTGTGACACTTGTAATGATCAAACAATAAAGTATATTAACAACTTTTTTTTTTATTAGAGTCTGAATAAAAATATTAAAAAAAAATATGTCAATACTAATAATAGTTTTAAGAACGATAATATTTGAAGCTATATTATAAAATTTTGGGTTTTCGGACCGGTCCTAGCCCAAACAGGCTTAGGTCCAAAATACCCAAAGCCCAAAAGACCCAATCTTTTTGGGCTTGTAAAACTAAGCCCAAGCTCGGTAATTTTTAGGGCTGGGCAGGCTCGGGTTGCAGGCTTCGGTCCTAATTGACATGTATATCCGGAAAGAACAACTCGTACCTAAATGAATAGCCAATTTTCATACCTAGCTGGTTTTATAAACTAATAAAAAAGATTTTTTTTTTTGGCTAAATTAAATGAAATAGAAAGAGTTCAATATTTACTAAAATAATTATATGGAGTGAAAAGTGACAATAAATGTAATTCATTTTTATTATTTTAATTTAATTTATTATTTTATTCACAAAAACAAACTTTTTTTCTATCAAAACAAAGGTAATATTCCGACTTCTTTGTTATCTACGACATCTGGGAAGCAATATAAAGAAGGTTTGGAGATATTTAGCTTGGAGAAATAAAAGACGTGGGAATGAAGTTTAATTTAGTAAATTTAGCTAATAATTTATTGCAAAGATTTCACCGAGAATCGAGACAATTACGTCTAACATAATTTTCCAAACTCTATATATTTTAAAGATATTTTCAGGAATAAAGTAATATTATGTTACTTTAGTTGTTTGATTAATTAATATCCACTTGGTAAGCCGATAGTCGGGGTAAAGTTAACCGGTAACTGTTGTAAATTTTTTATTTCGATTTTGGTTAAAAGCTTATGTTAATGAAATTACAAAGGGACATTAATTATCCTTGTTTACAAACAGTTTTCATTTAGTCTACTATCATTATTTCCAAACATTCTCAATGTGTACTTTAGCTTTAATAACATAGATGCTAATAATAATTCTTCGACAACATATATTATTTCCAGTTGGTGATCCGAAAGTTCGTAAATCTGATCTTTGTCCCCAGCCCTGGGCATCTGATGCCCAAAAGTTTTAATATGTTTGGATATTTAGAAAATTTGGTTCAGTTTTTATTTGGTTATTTTGGTTTTCAATTCGGTTTGGATAGTAAAATTAAGAACCAACTAATTAATATTTGAATTCTATTCAGTTCCGGTTCGGTTCTGTATTTTTGGTTAATTTAGATCAAAAATCATAAAATTTGAGTTTTTTCTAATTAAAATTTGCAAGATAATTTGGATAAAATATTATTGTAGGTATTTTTTGGGTATTTCGATTCATAAATAATATTTTAAAATTATTTAATTTTTAAAAATTTAAATATATTTATTATTTATAAATATATAAATTATATTATATAAATTTTGCTATATATTTGGTTTTCAGTTAAGTTCTAATTCGGTTTTGTTTTTTTTTGTTTTAGTGATATATGATCCACTCGAATAAATAATAGAATCCAAATCTGAACTGAACCTTGTTTTGGTTTGGTTCTTAGGTTTTGAATATATGTGCTCATACCTATTTATCATTGCTATTATGTTTCTAGTAAACCGGCCTTTTTAACCGAAATTTGGTCTGATTTTACCTTTTTTTTGAACAACTGGATATTTCATTAATTAAAAGCAAATGTTTAGATCCGCACAATACAGAAGAGGCCTTAAGGGCCCGAAATTTGGTCTGATTAGAATTTTCTTTACAGATAAAACTGGTGGGATTTCAAGGTTAATGAGATATTGGACCTAACTTCGACAGAATTTATCTTTTGTAGTCGTTAATCCAATAAAATTACGATGTTTATTTACTTTGTTATAAAGTTTTTTTTGTTCACAACTTTGTTATAAAGTTTACATGAGTAAAAATAAAGAGAAGTCGACAAAAGAGAGTAAAAATAAAGAGAAATGAGTAATTTTATACAGTAGAGTGGAATAAAGTTATGGATCCGAAATATACGGGTCATTTACGGTAATACGTGGGTGGGGTGGGTTTGTCCAAACTTGGGCACATTTAATGTCCAAACCCCAAAATTAAACTCTAGTTAATTTTAGCTGCAGGCATTGGAATACTCAAAACCCAACAAAAAAACTTAAAACTATACTGTATTTACATTTATTTTATTTTTGTCGGAGAAAAAAATTGCTCAGGCAGAGACGGGGAGAGAGATGCGGAGCGCGGTAAACAATGAGTGGCCACGTGGTTATATTTGATTAATTAAAAGGTTTGGTTTGTAACTTCATGCTACTTTCCCGGCAAGAAATCATGCAAAAACAGATAGTATTATTAAATCTTCAATTCATTCAAGAAAATGATCATTAAATTACATTTTAAATCCAACAAAAAATCAGATCGTACCAAACGAGTTGATTCTCTAAGATATGAACGATTACCTCTGTTTATTCTACTATTATTGAATAATTATTTATATTAATAATCAATATTGTTTTGGTTATTGTACATAATTTAAAACATGTTAAAACATCAGTATAATTAGGCATGGGACTTATTATCCGAGATCCGGATTCGATCCCAGATCCGCTCCGGATCCGCTCCGAAAATAGGATATCCGGGGTGGCCGGATCCGAATTCGGATAGTAAAATCTTGGATCCGTGCAAACCGAATCCGGATCCGGATATCTTAATTTTTAGGTCCGGATATCCGGATCCGGATCCGTGTTTTTAAAATACATTAAATTTTTAAATTTTATTAATATTTATATTTGATATATTAATATTTATACATGAATTAATCTTATAATATTATATTTTATTTTTTACAATATTATAAACATATATAAATATATTTATAAATAATTAATTTATGTATTATATTAAAAAAAATTAGTATTTTTTGTTTAAAAAAATTAGTATTTTTTGTTAAAAAATTAGTATTTTTTGTTAAAAAAATTATTTTTAATTATTTTGACGGATCCGGATATCCGCAGATAATAGAATATCGAGACGGATATCCGAAATCTGAATATGCGGAAACCACGAATCCGGATACCCTAAATTTCCCGGATATCCGGATCCGTCCCAGGGCTAAGTATAATACCAATGGTATACGATTATATCTCTATAATATTGTTTGAGAAGTCAGTTTCTTATGTGTCACGCTCACGTTAACTCTCATGGTGGTTGATTACGATGATACCCTTAATGAATTAAATATAACTAATTATCATTATTAAATATTTATTTTATATTATTTTTATTTTTTTATTTAGATTTTTTTTTTTCAAATAACCTATATAATAATTTGTTTTCATAAATTTAAAAAATGAAAATATCTTTTATTGTAGTGTAATTAATAATAAGGAAAGTTCAAAAAAATCATCTTGATTTTGAAGTAAAAATAATATCCCCTTTTAAAAAAATAATATTAAAAAAGATAATATATATTTTAAAAGTATTATGCATTTTATTTTAATCAATCTATTTCTCAAATTCTTTAAAAATAATTTAAATCACATAAACTAAGATATTTTTAATGATTAAAATTTAATTTAATCTTTTTATGTTCTCTTATATATTTTTCAAATAACATACTATATGATAAAGAAAATATTTATAAAACTTAAAACAAAAATATTTTTTATACATAATGTGATCTCATAAAAAGGAAAGTTTAGAAGAATAATTTTGATATTAAAGTAAAGAATTAATCTTCTCTTTTAGAATGTATCGGTTATGTTTTGATGCAATTTTGTACCTATCATCACTTTATTTTTATAATTTTATTTTTGAAAATTAACATATACCAAATTACTAAATCGTATAAAATTAACATAGTCATGGGGCTATTTACAACTAGCATTCATTAATATATATACACATCTAAGATGAAAACCAAACTAATGCAACGAATATAATAAATATGATTTGGTTGAATTAGGTTAGAAATAGTTATACTTGAATTTGACGGAATATATGTAACACAATATATCCATAAAATGAGTAACTAGACCAATCCAAAAATTGTATATAAAGTCAAACATTAAATAAAAATAATATCATGTATAATAATATTTTTATACATGTAAATTATAGAACGACTCAACATATTACTAAATAAATATGAAATTCTCAAATAATATTATAAATGTTTTAACCAACTATTACAATTAAGTATTATTGTTATATTTATTTATGTAACTTTGAATCGATCAACACTTTAGTTTACTTTAACTATTTGATTCTCAAAATAACATATATTAAATTATACATAATCTTACTAAAAATATATATATATACAAATCTAAGACAAGAATCAAACTACATGAAAATAACAAAAGTAATCAAAATTTTAATCTCTATAAAAAGATATCTTAGTTGAATCTAAAAAGTAATGTTATCTGATATATCCAAATAATAACCAAACAGTCAAGATATTATATATTCAAAAGTGTACGTCTAATTAAAATGACATAATGTTATTTAAAATAAACCATGCATATTGATTACAAATAAATAACATAATAATTTAAAAATTAAAACAAAATACTGATAAATTATTATAATGTAAATAAATTATTATAATGAATTTATTTTGTAAATATTTATATCCGTGCATGAGCACGGGAAAATCACCGACTAAGATAAATATGTGATACATGTTAGACTATTGCTATTAGCGACCCATCCACGAGTTCATCTACTTGGTGGATAATATGTGCAGCACTAACTTCTTACGAACATTCACCGCACTGCTCATTATTATTATCGGCAAATAGTGCCCCTGCATGTAGACTATCGATTTACTCATTTACATACCTGAAAATTCTCAAAATAATACATTTGCATATTTTCAAGCCGATGTAAACATAAAAATGCATGACCTAGTCGCTCTATCTTATATCTTGTAATTGAACTTTTTTTCTGAACTATCTCATGGATGACTAACAAATGTTACATGCGTGTGGGACTAAAAGCAACTTTTTTTTGTAGCTTCTCTTTATCAAGACACAATAATAGAGAACCAAACGAACCATATAGAGATTATATCATTACAACCAATAAGAAAGCGATCTTTTTATTTCCATTAATCTTTTGGTTGTTGAAGGATAAAATTATCATGAATTGAGCTTAGTTTTGTCGTCAAGTTGTGATATTGAAGCTGTAAAGTACTGAGCTTTTGATGATTTATGCTGTAAAGGGAAGAACTGTCGTATGATTAATAACTTGCTTCACTTTATATATAATTACTTTATTGTCTGCAACGCTATCTTTTGTATATATTGACAAATAACATGAAATATTTGTGATATTTTTGCAACAGAAAAGATTTCATTATTAGTTAACTATACAATTTGATCAAAAAAAAGTTAACTATATACACTATCCTAAAGGATCTAAAAAAGCGCATGTAATTTTATCGACTATAACGGGTCTAAATCATATTGTAATCTCGAAGTTCAACTGTCACTTGGAAATTGAAAATGTTTTTGGTTAGAAATGTAATTGATAAAAACGACTCATTCCATTTTGCAATCCTCTTTTGTCAAGTTTCAGTCTATACACCTGCTTCATGTTATATTAATATTATAACTTATATATCATAATGGCTCATACTAAGAACACGCATAGTCTATAGTTAAATCAACATTTTGATAATATATGATTTAACAAAAACAAAAACATATTAGTACTGCAGTGCGTTTACTAACTAGTTATATTGGTTGTTTTAACAAATTTGTTGCTTCTAAAATTCCACTACTTATTTTGTGTAGTTTCATTTATTATAACGTGGGAACTAATTTAATTGTTAGTGATGGTTTAATAATAAATGATCAGTGCAAATCTTAAGTTAGACGATTTGTGTCACATGAATGTCATTGTAGATCCTGAAATTGAGGTGGTCAATTTTTCCATGTGTATATTTGCTTTTTAATTAATTTTTGTACTGAAAAATATAATTTCTTGTTGCACGGAACAATAGCCGAAAGTCAGGCATTGATTCCACTTCGGGCATTGTCGTGGATAGATTTCTTATTTCATCTCGATATTTTTTAGCTTCATTGTAACTGTGAATTTTAAGTTTTCGGTTATGTTGGTTATATGTTTTTTTATTTTTAAACTTGTTGTTTTTACTAGACCTTTAAAACAAATACATGAAGACTTGTAAAAATAACTATAAAATGAGTGACAATTAGTATTTGAGTCTTAATGGGTTTTAAACGAATATACGTATTTTTTATAAGAAGACAATAGCATTGGCATGTTGACATTGAACATGTAAACTATTTTCATAAGACAAGAGGAGTGAGCAGGTGGAGATGTTGTTGCCGCCTTTGTGTATGTTGGGATTGTTTCTTGTATCTTCTGATGTGGTTGTGTTTGTTTCTCTTTTATTTGATGGGTAATATGTAAACAAAAATCATTGTTAGTTGTATTTATCAGAGTTTGTAACTTACTTTTCTTTTTTGTTTAGGTAATTTCACTAATCTTGGTTGTGTCTTCTTCGTAAGCATCTGCGAAAGTAAGTTTGTAACCTGTTAAATAGCTGGTCGTGTAGTTTGTATTTGTTTAGTTGGCTCAATGTATGTGTCGCTGAGTTTTAGTTGAGTTGATTGGTTTGGTATATTTGTTTTGAAGTTTATTAGTAAGATTAGACAAGAAGAGAGATGATCATTAATGATTCGTCTTTTTTGGGATTCTAGTTTTTGGTGTTTAGTATGTTTGGGTTATTGTGGTATCTTTTAAGCCGTAAAATAAAGATTTGTATAAAATTAGATTGATAAGTAAGAGAGATAAATAGACGACCACAAATATTGGGTATGAAATATTTGTGATGATTGATGTTAGCGCAATATAGACAATAATATAAAAGGAATTATGTGTTGATTTTTTCTTACGGATCAATGAGGAGACGAATAACGACTCGAGTTGTTTCTTTGGTGAGGTCAGAGCCCTGGACATAACGGATTTACCCAACTACATCTGCGAGTTTAAATATCAGTTATGATATCGAAGCATAATATAAACTCAGATACAATATGATAATATACCTATGAGTTCTAGGTTCGCATTCACTTAGAGATTGTCGAACAGTCTAATCTTGACTGGAAATTGATCTCAGGAGCACCCGTGATGACTTCATCAATAATGGTTAGTGAGATGAAACGAATGAAGAATGGATGATCAGTTATCTTGTACATGCTTGAGCACCTAGCAACCTCAAAACGATCGACTTTCACAATGGAATCTGCTTTCAAAGATGGCATGTAATGGTTAGCACGTTTGACGGGAGTAAACCCATGAATCACATAATCTGCAAATAATATTATTCAACAAAGAATCAGGAAATCGATGAAAAAAATTATGTTAAAAAAGTGTGATAGATCAAAGATTAACTTACCTTTTCATCAAGGAAGAGAACCGTGATTCCCACAAACTCCCTGTCTTTCTTGAAGTTCAGGGAATCCCAGAAGCAGAGGAAGCCAGAGGCTATGCTCTGACTACTACGACCAAGACGGAGAGACTCGAAGGTTGAGTGACGGACGCCGGGACGACGGTTTGAGGAACTGGAGAGTTAGAGAGAAATATTTTCTAGAAGATGGTTAAAGCTAAGAGGAATCAATGAGTTTTGTGGAGATGCAGATTGGGTTCATCAAAGATGAGAATCATATATATAGGGGTTACAAAGGGGCTACAAATCAGGAACATTTATGATCAAGCGATTTAAGATGGGGACATGAAGAGTTCACCGATGAAAAAATAGATTACGAACAGACACACGGCGCAACTCTGTAACTCAGAATTGTTTAAGACAATGATGAAAAGAACTCAAACTCAGGTTAAACGACAACAATTTATAATATGGAAAAAACTATAATTGTTTCAAACTTGAGCTTTTTTTCATATAACGTAATGAATCTCATTTAAAAATGAAACTCATAATACACTTGTAGGCCCGACCCTCAAAGAAAGCTGAAGAAACAAGGGTTTTCGACCTTCATAAATATATATTAGGTTCGGTCATCAATGTACAAAGTATCATTTAGCTTAGTGGTATAAATGTTGGTGTTTATATCTCAATAACCTGGGTTCGAGCCATGGACTTGACACTTTTTACTCATTTTAAAAGTAGGGCCCACACAACGCTGACGTGGCGCGCTGAGGAGTGAGCAAAAACTCAACTATTATAATATAGAAAACAATCGACTTTCACATTGGAATTTGCTTTCAAAGATGGCATGTAATGATTTGCACGTCTGACGGGAGTAAACCCATGAATCACAGAATCTGCAAATAATATTATTCAACAAAGAATCAGAAAATCGATGAAAACAATTATGTTAAATAAGTGTGATAGATGAAAGATTAACTTACCTTTTCATCAAGGAAGAAAACCATGATTCCCACAAACTCCCTGTCTTTCTTGAAGTTCAGGGAATCTTAGAAGCGGAGGAAGCCAGAGGCTATGCTCTGACTACTACGACCAAGACGGAGAGACTCGAATGTTGAGTGACGGACGTCGGGACGACGGTTTGAGGAACTGGAGAGGTAGAGAGAAACATTTTCTAGAAGATGGTTAAAGCTAAGAGAAATCAATGAGTTTTGTGGAGATGCAGGTTGGGTTCATCAAAGATGAGAATCATATATATAGGGTTTATAGAGGGGCTACAAATCAGGAACATTTATGATCAAGCGATTTAAGATGGGGACATGAAGAGTTCACCGGTGAAAAAATAGATTACGAACAGACACGCGGTGCAACTCTGTAACTCAGAATTGTTTGAAGCAATGATGAAAAGAACTCAAACTCATGTTAAACGACAACAATTTATAATATGGGAAAACTATAATTGTTGCAAACTTGAGCTTTTTTCATATAACGTGATGAATCTCATTTAAAAATGAAACCCATAATACACTTGTAGGTCCGACCCTTAAAGGAACCCGAAGAAGCAAGGGTTTCCGACCTTCATAAATATATATTAGGTTCAGTCATCAATGTACAAAGTATCATTTAGCTTAGTGGTATAAATGTTGGTGTTTATATCTCAATAACCCGGTTTCGAGCCATGGACTTGATACTTTTTACTCATTTTAAAAGTGGGTCCCACACAACGCTGATGTGGTGCGCTGAGGAGTGAGCAAAAACTCAACTATTATAATATAGACATATTTCTTGTTTCATCTCAATATTTGTTAGGGTTATTGTAGCTGTGAATTTTACGTTTTGGGTTGATCATTGTTTTTTAAGTTTTTTATTGTTATAGGGTTAGAGTTGTGATAATATACTGTGTATGCACTGTTCTCCACTCATGAAGGACTAAACTGTGTTAGTAATGTGATTGATATAGTTCGTGTTGTTGTTTGCTGTGTCACTGAGACTTATTGTTTGTTTGTCTTTTTAATTTGTTACTTGTATTGTTGAGATTACATAAATTATATTAAGGTTGTTGAGAGTACTTTTTGTTTCTGGATATTTTTTTCTCTAGTTTAGTTGTGTAAGTTGTGTGTATTCAGTAATAATTTTTTTTTTATTCTTATTATGTTGGTTATATGTTTTTTTACTTTTAAACTTGTTGTTTTTACCTGACCTTTAAAACAAATATATGAAAACTTGTAGAAATAACTTTAAAATGAGTGACAATTAGTATTTGGATCTTAATGGGTTTTAAAAGAATATATGTATTTCTCATAAGAAGACAATAGCGTTGGCAAGTTGACATTGAGCATATAAGCTATTTTTATAAGACAAGAGGAGTCAGCAGGTGAAGATGTTGTTGCCGCCTTTGTATATGTTGGGATTGTCTCTTGTATCTCCTAGTGTGGTTGTGCTTGTTTCTCTTTTATTTGATGGGTAATATGTAAAAAAAATTATTGTTAGTTGTATTTATCAGAGTTTGTAACTTACTCTTCTTTTTTGTTTAGGTAATTTCACTGATCTTGGTTGTCGTCTTCGTCTTCTTCGTACGCATATGTGAAAGTAAGTTTGTAAATTGTTAAATATTTGGCCGTGTAGTTTATATTTGTTTAGCTGGCACAATGTATGTGTCGTTGAGTTTTAGTTGAGTTGATTGGTTTGGTATA
>NC_027749.1:10129563-10142116 GCF_000695525.1 Brassica oleracea var. oleracea | reverse complement strand
AGTAATATAAAGGGAATTATGTGTTGACTGTTTCTTACGGATCAATGAGGAGACGCATAACGATTCAAGTTGTTTCTTTGGTGAGGCCAGAGCCCTGGACCGAACGGATTTGCCCAACCACATCTGTGAGTTTAAATATCAGTTATGATATCAAAACATAATATAAACCCAGATGCAATATGATAATATACCTGGAAGTTATAGGTTTGTGTTCGCAATCACTTGGAGATTATCGAACAGTCTAACCTTGACTGAAGATTGATCTCAGGAGCACCCGTGATGACTTCATCAATAATGGTTAGTGAGATGAAACGAATGAGGAATTGATGATCAGTTATCTTGTACATGCTTGAGCACCTAGAAACCTCAAAACGATCAACTTTCACAATGGAACCAGCTTTCAAAGATGGCATGTAATGATTAGCACGTCCGACGGGAGTAAACCCATGAATCACAGAATCTATCAGGAAATCAATTAAAACAATTATGTTAAATAAGTGTGATAGATCGAAGATTAACTTACCTTTTCATCAAGGAAGAGAACCATGATTTCCACAAACTCTCTATCTTTCTTGAAGTTCAGGGAATCCCATAAGCGAGGAAGCCAGAGGCTATGCTCTGACTATTACGACCAAGACAGAGAGATTTGAAGGTTGAGTGACGGACGCCGAGACGCCGGTTTGACGAATTGGAGAGGCAGAGAGAAACATTTTCTAGAAGTTGGTTAAATCTAAGAGGAATCAATGAGTTTTGTGGAGATGCAGATTGGGTTCATCAAAGATGAGAATTATATATATAAGGTTTATATAGGGGCTACAAATCAGGAACATTTATGATCAAGCGATTTAAGATGTTGACATTAAGAGTTCACCGGTGAAAAAATAGATTACGAACAGACACATGGCGCAACTCTGTAACTCAGACTTGTTTGAGACAATAATGAAAAAAATCTAAACTCATGTTAAACGACAACAATTTACAATATGGGAAAACTATAATTGTTGCACACTTGAGCTTTTTTTCATATAACGGGATGAATTCCATTTAAAAATGAAACCCATAATACACTTGTAGGCTCAATCCTCAGAGGAAGTCGAAGAAGTAAAGGCTTACGACCTTCGTAAATATATATTAGGTTCGACCATCAATGTACGAAGTATTATTTAGCTTAGTGGTATAAATGTTAGTGTTTATACTTGACATTTTTTCACACTTTTTAAAAGTGAGGTCCACAAAACGTTGACGTGGCGCGCTGAGGAGTGAGCAAAAACTCATCTATTATAATATAGATTTTATGATAACAAATACAAAAGTGCCAAATATGTAGTACTATTGTAACTATTTCGAATGGTGCCGTAAAAAAAACAATTTGGAATGGTAAAAATAGGTGAATGGATTACTCTATTTGCATTCTGGAGCACCATAGTATATTTTCTGCAAACAACAAATTTTCTTATGACAAAACCAAAAGTTTATTTTAAAAACAAAAATTATATAACGAAGGTAAATTCAATTAAATAGTTTTTTTCCTTTTAACTTTATACTAGATTTTGATCCGCGCTTAGAAAGCGCAGATTTATTTTTAAAATTAAATAAATTCTTCTTATATAATTTCTATATAAGATAATGTATAGATTTGAGTACATTTACCAGGGTACACTGAACCATACCAAACTGAAAAACACCCAAAAGTAAGTTGAATTTCATAAATAACCGAACATATCCTATATTTTTAGAACCGAAAAATAGAAACCGAACTAAAGACCAAATGAGTACTTAAATTTTTAAAATACAAATTATATATCTATTAAACATAACTAAACCATTAAAAAATTATACTAAACTATATGCGGTAATGATCACGTCTTGTGCAAACATGTTTGAATAATATATCATATATTCATGGAGATTTATTGTTAAAATAATTATATAATAGATTATGGGAGAATAATAAATGAGTTTATTTAAATTATGTAAGATATTTATATAGTTAGAGAAATATAAGGCAAGACCAAATAAATAGTTAAATCTAATGAAATGGTCAAACAATCTTGTTTAAATAGATTTTTTAGGACTCTTTTCCTTTTAATAGTATATATTACATGGTTTTAGACTATTATTTCTAAAGAATGATATATACTGGATATTCATTTTTGTACATCCTGAATAATTTTAATTAAATTGATAGATTGGATGAAAGATTCGTGAACTAGAGATCAATTTGTAAAAGACTTAAAAATAGTCTCAGTAGGTGTTCTTTGAACTTTTTGCTTTATTTGTTGATCCTGTATTTCTTTGTATTTTACTACCTGTAAAGGAATGTGCGAATGCTTTGTTCTTCTTTTCTTTTTCTGTTTACTTTGGAAAAGGTAGTTGAATGTGATGTCAAAAAGCATATGTTCTGTTCCTGCGGTTTTCAGTTAATAACTTTAAACGAAAATTGAAACAACCAGTCAAAGTCTCGAACCTTGTTTTTGAAGAAAGACATTACCTTCTTTTAGGGCTTAGTCAACTTTTGCAATATGCAATTTAATCGAATATATTATATATATGTCGTTGATTATATCAAACAATTTTGATATTGTTTTTTTTAAACTGGCCTAACAATGTTGATATTTAGATGCAAATGTGATAACGAAGATGCATTTCGCAATATATAGTGTGACGGCCAAATATAATATATGCAATGTAATGATGTTCTAACATGATCATTCTCATAATTTGAGCATTCTTCGATTGGGTTTGAATTGATGACCAAAAACCAATTAGTAAGAGTATACTATTATCATTTTTTTTTCAAAAAAGGAGTACACTACATCGACCACAAGATGGTGGTCTAGTGATAGGCAGGCTCTGGAGCGCTAAGCAATCTAGGTTCGAAAGTACTCCATTACACGTTAACTTATGGTCTTATAGTCCATTTGAATATCCGGAGTAAGAGTCCATTTGTAAGCCGATTCACCTTTTTAAAGATTAGTCTGGACCTCTCCATGAATTTGGAATATTCTCAAAATTAAAATTAAAATACATTATATCGATTTTTCAAAAAAAAAAAAAGTACACTATATCGCTTCTTTGTGAAAGAAAAAAAAGAATTTTCTCAGTCAGAGTATGCCATTGGTGTTGTTATCACAGCACGGCTAGGATTTAATCATGGTCTGATAGGGGTCCATGCTCGGGCCTGACCGTAAATTTAGAAGGCTAAAATTATTTTAAAGTAAATCTTCTTATATATTAAAACAGAAGTCACAACATTGATTCATGTGTGATTTTATAAAAAATGGATCTAATGGACCTATTTCTAGAAAATCATATTACATTTAATATCTTCTACTCTATTAAAATAGAATCCTATTTTTTATCTACCATACACAAGTCTATGTTAGACCAATTCATCAGAAATTTAACTAAACATCCTAAAATTACTCATATATGATATTCTCCTAACAAAAACAATATACATCTAAACATTAACATTTCTAAGAAAAGATAAATATATTGTCATTAGGTAATTATCATTTGACTGTTTATCATATTTAATATAGACCATATTTTATATATTTCAGTAACTAATTTTGAAATTAAATAGTATAGCCCAATTCTTTTTAAATTATCAAATTAATTTTTTATATAAAACAAAATAAATAATATTTTATTTGATGTAACATTTTATGTTTGATATTTTTAATAAAAATAAAAACATTAAACTGAATATAATATATTAAATAAAATAATATTTTAAAATATAACAAAAATAATTTAATTTATTCACATAAAAAAATTTCGATAATAAAAATTTCTAAACAAAGAAGCTGATAATTTTTTTTATTAATTCATATAAAACAAATGTTTAAAATTAAACTATTAATATTGATGTCGCATTTTTAATAAATAAACAAAATTAATTCATTAATATATGATTTGTAAAATATCATCAAACAAATTTCAACAAATAAAAATTTTCAAAATAAAAATTATATACATAAAATTGATATTACTATTAGATATATATCTTTATAACATATTTTATATTTCAAATATTAATTTAAAAATATAAATATGCCCTCACAGAGAGGGTTAATATCTAGTATATATTAAAACAGAAGTCACAACCTTGATTCATGTGTGATTTTTAAAAAAAATGAACCTAATGGACCTATTCCTAGAAAGTCATATTACATTTAATATCTAATCTTATAATTTAAATTTTGGGCATACCATAAATTTTTATTGGGCTATCAATAATTAAATTTAAACAATAGATGATCTATTAGATTTATAGATAATATAAATTAAATAGATATAATTTAATGTTGTAATACTATACCTCTATATACTAAATATTTAAATATTTGTCGATATTAACTTTTAAAATTATAAAGATTTTTTTAAAATAACAAAAATCATATTATCTAACAATGATTAATCTTTACTACCTTAAACCAATGAAAACAAATTCTAAACTATATAGCTTATTTTAAAAATTAAACAAAAACTAAATTTTTAATTATTCACTCGATAATATAAATCTATGAAGCGAAAAATTTAATTTTTTAAAAACTTTCTAAATTAGTGAAATATTACAATATCTTTGAATATGACAATAAAAAAAATATTTTACTAATCTTTATATATATAGTTACGATCTAAATAATGAAACTAGATCTCGATCCGCGCAACCGCACGGATTTTTGTTTTCATTTAATTTTATATAAATATTTTGCTTTCAATTTTAAATTGGCATATATTATAATATATGTGTCTGTCAATTTTTAAGATATAATAAGTTTATGGTATATTTTTTCATTGAATAGATTGTTTTAAACTTTCACATGTATTTGTATCTTCTTATATATATATTTTCGGATTATTATTTCATTATTAAAATCGTAACTATAAATATAAATATTAGTAAAATATTGTTTTTTTCATATTCAAAGATATTGTAACATTTCACAAATTTAGAAAGTTTTTTCTGCTTCATAGATTTATATTATCGAGTAAATAATTAAACTTTTAGTTTTTGTTTAATTTCTTAAATAAACTATATAGTTTAAAAATTGTTTTCATTGTTTTGAGGTAGTAAAAATTAATCATTGTTAGATAATATGATTTTTGTTATTTAAAAAATAATCCTTAGAATTTTAAAAGTCAACATCGACAAATATTTAAATATTTAACATATAGAGGTATAGTATTACAACATTAAATTATATCTATTTAATTTATACTATTTATAAATCAAATGGATCATCAATTCTTTAAATCCAATTATTGATAGCCCAATAAAAATTTCTGGTAGGCCAAAATTTAAATGATAAAATTAAAGATTAAATGTAACATGACTTTCTAGGAATAAGTCCATTAGGTCCATTTTATTAAAAAATCACACATGAATCAAGGTTGTGACTTCTGTTTTAATATATAAGATAATAATCCAAAAATATATATATAAAAGAAGATACAAATACATGTAAAAATTTGAAACAATTTATTCAATGAAAAAATATATAGTAAACTTATTATGTTTTAAAAATTGATAGACACGTATATATTATAATATACACCAATTTAGAATTGAAAACAAAATATTTATATAAAAATAAATGAAAACAAAAATCCGCGCGTTTGCGCGGATCGAGATCTAGTTATAGTTAAAAATTTAGCATAATTTGGACATTTCTATACTAGTTCTCTTTATAATCTGGAGATTAATTTGAGTGTTTTATTACTCTCTGCCAACTGAACATTATAAATTACGAAAATGTAGAAGACAGGAAAAAAAAGATTTAGCACCAATAATTTTTTTTTTTTGCCTTTTATAAATGGTAACCATCTCTGACCATCGAAAATCATACTATATTTTATCTCCACAGAAACATATTAGTTATTACTAAGACATTGTTTAACATAAGTTTTAGTCTCAAAGAAATTTCTTCTGAGAGATAACTCAATATTTTTTCTTTAATTGGATAAGTCGATATTTCATAGCAATGTCACAAAAGATAGACATAATTTCAGTCCGCAATATTGCACACCACTAAACTATGGATGCATCGCTAAACTATGGATGCATTTAGTAATGGGCATATTTGTGAAATAGCAAAAAAAAGGAAATTGGTTTTTTAGAAAAAAGATAGAGAGAGATAGGAAGAGAAAAGAGGTGAGAGAGTGTTATTTTGGTTAGTAAGTGAATTTTAGATTTTTTTTGGTGTTACATCATGCAATTTCCCTTTAGTAATTGTCATATATTTTTATGCCGGCATGGCATAAGTTTGCGTAAAATATCACGAACCTTATGTCAAATTATTGGATTTTTGGTAAAAATTTATTGGATATAATTTTCATTAAAATGCAATACATTCGTAAATTCAAATACATTGTTAGGATTAATAAAATGTTGGATAAAAAATTATACTCTAGATGAAATGGTCATCAATTCATCACTAGGTTGCTCTAGAAAACATATCGATCTTCGTTAAAAACACATTTCAGAATCTATAAAGTAAACGCAACTGTTGTAAAATCCAAAGTAAAAGGCTTGAATGCTTGATTTCCACAAAGTTTCTGATCATATACTCCCTCTGTTTCATATTAAGTGTCGTTTTAGAGAATTTTTTTCGTTACAAAATAAGTGTTGTTTTCGATTTTCAATGCAAAATTTATTAATTTTATGCAAAATTTATTTTTTCTATTGGTTGAAATATGGTTAGGTGTATATATAATAGTTTTTTTTATAAGAAATGTACAAAATTAATTGTTTCCTTAATCTATGTGCCGAAACCTAAAACGATATTTATAATGAAACAGAGGGAGAATAATATTTATATTTTGTATTTTTCGTTGTATCAATATCTGTGGACTTTGGAATTAGAAATATAGAAGGTCAAATGGTCAACTTAACCCCCATGATATAGGTCTCTATTTATAAGGTAACGAGAAAGTTGGTACTTTCGAATTTCGATGCTGCTTAACTCATTGAAAAAAATCGAGCTTTAAAGAAAACCAGAGTTAAAATTATTCAGATTTCACCAAATCAAATTGCAAGCAACTAGTTACTCCTTCCGTCTATAGTTATTCAATTGTAATGTTTTAGATTTTTTTTCTATTTAAAATTTATGTTTTAAAATTCAAATAATACATTTAATTTAACACTTATACATAAATACAAATGCAAAATAAAAATAATATAATTTTATTTATTTATAAATAAATATTATTTTATTTTAATTTTAAATACAATAAAATACATCAATATATTTTTAATATGTAATATTTCCTTCGTTTCAGTTTCCTTATCATTATAGGGTAAAAAAAATTGTTCCAAAATAAGTGTCGTTTTATAATTTTCAATACAAAATTTATTAACTTTTTATTTTAATCTATTTTTTCTAGTGGTTGAAATGTGGTTAAGTGTATTGTTAATGATATTTTTATTTAGTAAATATACAAAATTAATTTTTTTAAAAAATTTGTGTGTTCAAGATTCAAACGACAATTAAAATGAAACATATAGACTAAAACCTAAGAATATCAATTTTTAAAAATATATAGAGTAAATCAATTTCCATTGAGATATGTGTTTTTAATCAAGTTAGATTTTTTCACTGAAGCATTTGATATGAAGACTTGTCCAACTTTTCAATTGTTAAACATAACATACAAAGCACTAAAGTTTCATAAAATGGCAATTGTAGTAAATTATCCCACATGCGGAACTATATAAATATCGCTTTAGTATTTTGAAATATTGTTTCCGTTTTATTAAGTTAGATGTTTTTAAAAAAAAATGTTTTACAAAAATAGACTTTTTCATTTTCTATGAAAAAATGTGATTTTCAAAAAAATTAATTAACTTTAATGAATTACTATTGGTTAAAAATTATTGAAAATTGAAAGTTACAGAAAATGATACATTTAGTAATGGAAGCGGGAGGTTATCTTATCAGATGATACGATAACATGAGTACTTATGTTTTAAATGAAAATAGAGAGAATTTGATACTTATTTTAATTAAATATACTATAGCCAGTAGAGAGGACTAGAATATTATTTGGAAACGGTGTACAGTCAACCTATATAGAAAATGATATTTAAAATAATTACTGGAAACTTAATCACTCTATATTTTAGTTCTACTTGTGCTGCCAAAGTGCTTTATTTTAGTCAAATTGGATCACAATCATATATACTCCTCCATGTAAAATTGGAGTTTATTATATCCATAAAAAACAATATGCGGTTTAAATAGTTAGCTGACTTGATAAAAAAATAGTTAGCTGACAAAAATCAATGGCAAGTGTTATACAAGAACAACATCAAAAGTAACAAATATTAATATAGTTACTTATAGGGTCGAAGAAATTTCTATATATAACCATCCCATCTCCTCAGAACTCAACCTACCACATTAAAACCCATTTCCTCTCCTGTAACCTCACTACAGTTTTTTGTGGTTCCCACTTTTTCTCCAAGCCATTGTAAGCTCCAATCTCACATCTTCTTCTCCTCAATTTTTTTACATGCGCACGCACACTCACTCACATACACATCGGGATATATTTTTGCTTCTATTTAACTTATCAATCATCATTAAGTTTTCTTGTGCAGAAAAAAGGCGAACATATGGAGTTTTTCTGGAAAATGATGTCATTGATGAGTCTGATGATGATGGTGATGTGCAAGAGTGTGGATGGTTATAGTAGCGGTTGGGTCAATGCTCGAGCCACATTCTATGGAGGTGCTGATGCTTCTGGCACCATGGGTAATTTTACTTACTCTTTTCTCCAACTTACTTCAAAGTTGGAACATCAAACCTTTTTGTAACGAACTTTAAACCCTTTAAGGATTTAAAAAAAAAATTTACTTAGTATAATATTTTTGACTAGTTAAAATATTTTTTGTTTTCTAAATAATTTGAACGTGTGGAAACTAAGTAGACTACCTACTTTTATATGACAAAAAGCTTTGTAATCTTCTGATAATTTTTTTATTTACATGTATTACGAATTTCTAAACGTCTCAACTCTTAAGAATCATTTTGTATTGATGATATTTTTTTCGGGGGGGATCAGGCGGTGCGTGTGGGTACGGTAACCTATACAGTCAAGGATACAACACGAACACAGCGGCGCTAAGCACGGCTCTATTCAACGGCGGCCAAAGCTGCGGCGCTTGTTTCCAGATCAAATGTGTAAACGACCCAAAATGGTGTCGCCGGGGAACAATCACCGTCACCGGAACAAACTTTTGTCCACCTAACTTTGCTCAAGCCAACGACGCCGGAGGTTGGTGTAACCCTCCCCAACATCACTTTGACTTAGCTCAGCCCATCTTTCTCCGCATAGCTCAATACAAAGCTGGTGTCGTCCCCGTCCAATACCGAAGGTGCGTTTCCGGTTTACCTCGGTGAAATCAAATACTACTTTTTAAAATTTGATGTTTTAGAAGAATTTTTTTTTTTTTTCAAATTGGGTAAAGTTTTTTTAAGTTTTAACGTAATTTTTTTTAATTTTTATGTTATATAAACTATACTCCCTCCCGTTTCGATTTAATTATCGTTGTAGGGAAAAAATTTCGTTTCAAAATATGTGTCGTTTTAGAGTTTCAATGCAAAATTTATTAATAAGATTCTCCATTTTATTTTTCTATTGGTTGAAATATGGTTAGGAGTATATGTAATTGTGTTTTGTTTTGAAAATATACAAAATCATATCTTTTCTTAATCTGTGTGCATAAATCTAGAACAACAATTAAAATGAGACGGAGGAAGTATGTATTATACCGTCTATTTTATTATTACTAGTTGAATTATAACTAACTAAATATTTAATGATAGTTTTTCAAAGTAATAATAAGAAATTTAATCTGAGCTTAATCATAAAAAAAGCTTTCTAATTAGTGTGTAATATTTATCTTCGTATGAAACAGAGTGGTTTGCCGGAGAAGAGGAGGAATGAGATTCACGATCAACGGCCACTCATACTTCAACCTCGTACTCATAACTAACGTCGCCGGTGCCGGGGATGTAGTTTCCGTCTCCGTTAAAGGGACAAGGACAGGTTGGCAAAGCATGTCGAGAAACTGGGGACAGAACTGGCAAAGCAACGCAAATCTTGACGGCCAGGCTCTTTCCTTCAAAGTAACAACTAGTGATGGCCGTACAGTCGTCTCTAACAACGCTACTCCTCGTAACTGGAGCTTCGGACAGACTTATACAGGAAAACAGTTCCGAGGTTAGAGGTGATGACGTGGACTGAACACTTTATGATGAAGAAAAAAACGTTTTTACTTATTACTGATTTTGGAATTTCTTAGAGTTTGCATAGGTTTTTAAAAAATGTTTCGGAATTTATCTAATTAACCCAAAAGAGAAACTAAAATAAATAATTAAATGGCAGAAAAACAAGTTTTTTTCACCGGCAGCTTTTGTAATTTGCCGGTGAGTCTGAGGTGAACAGAAAGGGAGAAAAAGAGCTTTGTGTTTTCACCCGCCGCCTGAGCATTTGAGATTTCCCCTTTTTTTAATATATGTTTTTTTTTTTTTTTTATTTGGCTTTAAGATGTTCGATGGTATGTTTCTGTAAGGCATTGTCTATTGAACTAAAAGTAATTTTATAGTTTTTTATGCTTAGTTTTTCTTGTTCTTCTTTAATCATGAGAGACCAACATCATTATCACAAATTATTACGCTAGTTTTATAGTCTTATCCTTTATTTCTTTGATTTGCTGTTGTTAACTCACGATATGTAAATGTCATATGATCTAATATGAAATTTTACGCCTAGAAAATGTCATGTTGTAACAGAGAGATACTTCATCAAATTTACGTTTTAAAATCTTCTGTTCCATCGGTAAATAATTCTGTGGCAATACGGCCAGTGTAAAGACCGATATAGGAAAAGATATTCGTCTGCTAAAAGAAAATGATGTGGACAAGTATGGTAATCAAGATGATGATGATGTACTGACTAAACTACTACAACCAGGTCGTTTTTATCAACTACTCAAGCCAATGTTATTGTCAAGTCTTCATCTTTTTGTAGACACTACCAAACTAAAGACTAGAGCCTCCAATTATCATTTTTCCATCTTCCAGTCTGTTAATAATCTTGTTCTTTCACATGGTTTTTCTACATTTATTTCATGCCTGCTTACCCATTCTACAGTGGGTTGAATAATGAAGAGTCAAGTGAAGACAAGAGTGAAACCAAACCGTTTGGCTAGCTCGGTTAGCTTGTGCTCTGTTTCTGGATGAAAGAATGGGACCTTTAGGGATTCAAAACTCCATCCGCCTTATCAAAAAATGTCTTGTGACCAGTGCCGTGCCACAGTACATAAAAATGAAACCTTCGCTTTGGGCATCAAAAAATATTTTAAGATCAAGGGCATCATCTATTATTTTAGAGGCATAATATAATTATAAGAACTTGAGTTTATACATGAAAACACTATGATAATTAGGATTAAAAAGTTCGGTTTATAATGAAAACATGGATTTCCTAAGTAACAAACAATGTAGATAATTTTTAATTGTTAAAGAATTAGAGTAATTAGATATTGGCGATTATAGTTTTGAATGCATTTTTAAATATTAAAAAACTGAAGTTAGAAAATTTATCTTTATTTAATTATGAAAAAATATTGAGTAATTTGTTTTATCTTATCTTAAAAAACTGTTACAAAATTGAATGATAAATACTTGATCAATAATTTTTTTACAAAAATAAACTTCTTATATAATTAATATTTTTGGAAGTTATATTATCTATACGTTTATTCTCTATTGTAATATTATTATTATTTTTATTGAAATTTTTTTAATGATTCGCTTCAGGCAACCATAAACGCTCGCATGGCTCTGTTTGTTACGGATATCACAAAAATGTTACATATGATCATATTTAGTATGTCACACACTAAATAATAATAATTAAATTCCAAAAGTATATAACCAGAAAATCAAAGATAATAGTAACACTTTTTAGATATTTTCTTTGGTGTTAAAATAAACCTTCGGACAGATTCTCTATCTAGCTAGCTATTTGCTCATTCTCTTATTTTTCATGACTAGGGATCGTTATCCGCGCCAAGACGCGGGATTTTTGCATTTTAATCTATTTTTGTCTCTTGCTTACTAATCTAGCATTCAGTTTTTCAATGCATTTTATCTTCACCATCTTCTCTTGTCTTGTTTACATTTGTTTTCACGTTCTATCGTTTGATTTGTCTTAGTTTTGGCTTATGTAATAACTTAACCCTGCTAATTCTTCTTTCATTCTTTATTGATTGATATTTTTATCTCGCTTAGCTCTGTGTTGCCACTAATTTGCTCGAATCATTTTTCATCATCTGCTTCGTATTCTTTTCATATTCATTAACTATTGTCTCCAATCTCTTTAAATCCTAAAAATCCTACATGTTCTTTTGTTTATTAAATCACATATTAAATATTGTTGAAACTGTTTATTTATTCTAATAAATCCTTACGATTATAACTAAGATGATATGGATAAAAGACTGATTATAATTTAGTTGAAATTAAAGTCTAAA
>NC_027749.1:10110941-10128325 GCF_000695525.1 Brassica oleracea var. oleracea | reverse complement strand
TTAGTGTCGTACAACTTCAAAACGATAGACACTTACAATCGACGGCTCTCAAAGATGGACCGCAAACCATCTAATGATATGCTTACCTCGTCGTATAAGTAATCCATGTCACTTCCCTCCCACGGGTAACGTTGCTGGTGTAGATCAATTCCCTCCACCTCTTCCTCATCATTAGGATGCTCTGCAATATACCCTCTGTAAAGTTCAAATTTATATCGCTAGAATTATCAGAGAAAGAAATATAAAGTACCCTCCAAATCTTCAGGAGCATCGACATTTTCTTTATTCAGTGATCTTCATTCAACCTAACAACCATCAAAATAAAAAGAATGTGAGGCACATAATCTTCAAAATCAAAGTTTAATGAATGAAAAAAAAACTCAGGAAGACAGAAAATGTTAAACACTCACTGGCTTCTTCTTCTTTTACTTCTTGGCTCCCGTGAATGAACTGTCAAAGCCATCATTATTTGCAGGAAAAAAGATTAAACAAAGCAACTCATGAAAAAAAACAAATATGTTTCACAGCACATAAACACTTCCTGAAAAATCAGTCAACGAATAGTATGTCTCCCGTGTGACTCAGCTGAGTATTTGATGGCATCCTGAACGACAAATGTCTTCTTCTTCTTCTTGGTTAGATCAAAGGGTGCAAACTAAGGATGACCAAAGAAAATTAAAACCACACAATCATGATTTATCAGGAAAAATGAAATAACCGATGATGAATTTATTAAAGATGGAGAGACGTAGAGACTAAAGAAGAAAAACTGATTCATGAAACTCAAAGAGCCAATTTGTGTTTCTTAGATGAATCATGAACCGATGATTAAAAATTGAAAGCCCTAAATTTCCATTGAAGAGAACTCTTACAGACCAAAGAGGTTTATTGGGCTTTTTTTTTTAACGAATCCTCATTTCAAAACGTGAGCTATAAAGTATTTATTAAATCATTAGATAAAATAAATAAGTGTGGGTCCCACAGAGAAAACCGAAGAAGCAATGGTTTCCGACTTTCAAAAATATATATTTGTTTCAGCCATCAATGTACAAAGAATCTTTTAGCTCAGTGATATAAATGTTGTTGTTTAGATCTCAATAATCCAAATTCGACTCACAGTGTCGCATTAGGATCGCATTAGGAGTGATGCAACTGCCCTATTATAATGTAGATTCGCGTTGTCTCATATGACATAGAAACAGTAATTATTAAAAAAAAATTCATAAATAATCTCGCCTGTATTACTTTGACCTCGGTGAGTTTAGATTTCATGTGCTTCTCTTTCTCTCTGTTGTTTGTTCTGTACCTGGCTAGGGTTTTGCTTTGACCCTACATCGTTGCTTATGACAATTTGTTTGGTTCCTGAGATTCTGAATCTCATATCCCTTGTTCTTCATGTTTTTTGTCAGCCTTTTGTACCCTCTGAATTTGGACTTCCGCGGGAGCTAGAAGGGTTAGTTCTGAATTATGGACATTATAAGTCAGTTGCACGATGAGCTTCTCTTAAAATATTGTCATTACGCCCTACGCTAAGGATGTTGTAGCAACAATGGTTATGTCAAAACGTTGGAAGTTTCTTTGGATGTTTAAAAAGCGCTGAAAGTATTGACATCATAGTCACGTGAAGGAATTCAAGATAGCCAAGGAATTATCAGGCATCTAACTAGACTTATATACAGGGTTCTGCTTTCACCTTCCAATAAAAATCCAAACACACTCTACCATATGTCCATATAAGTTTCTCTGAGATGAAAACTAAAATCTCTAACTCTCATGCCATTAGCATCATTAAAAGAGAGATTAAGAGCAAACCTTTCAGCTGTTGGACCAAGTCCTTTCAAAAAATTCTCAGCTTCTATCTTTCACCAAGCCCACTTTTGCCTTATCACAAGCCCTTGATTATATATTTCGATTTTTTTTTTTTTTTGCTTTAGAATGTCACGAGAAGCTTTCCCAGCATGTCACATTACCATCATACTCATCATTTCCATCACAGCAATCTGAGCAAACCATTGGAATCCTTCAACGTTTTCTTCTTCCGTGTAGCATTGGAAAGAACATAGCTACATACCACAGATACCATCATTGAATCTAGAAGAAAACAAAACTAAAAGGAGATTGGCCTGTGACAATTGAATTTTCCATTTGGACAAGCTGACGTACCTGGAGAGGTTTGGGTGCAGTTTCACTTGACACTAGTATTTTAGAAATCTGTATAATTATTTCCAAACAAATTGGCCCATTAGCTCAGTTGGTTAGAGCGTCGTGCTAATAACGCGAAGGTCGCAGGTTCGAAACCTGCATGGGCCAACTTTTTTTTGTTGCATTCCTTATTAAAACGTCGTCGGATCATGGTTATACAAAGCTATAAGTCATGGGCTCATTACATAACAGAATAAGCCCAGACCTAACAATTAAGTCGCTTCTAGGGTTTACGAAGTATTTATCTCTTCACCACTGTATATATATTCATCTTCTTTGCTCTGTAACATATTCAATCCAATTGTTTCTTCTCCGGCGCATCTATTTTCGATTTTTTATTTATTATACTAAAATCGTCTTTTTTTGTTTTCTTTAATCTAATTTGGAAGGAAAAAGCCTAATTTGCAATTACTTGATTCATGTGAATGGGTCAAGGAATCTATCGTTAGGCTAAATAGATGTTGGATACGTTTCTCTATCCTGTAAGCTTACGTACCTCCGTAAGCTTGATCTGCCTCTTATTCTCCGAAGCTTCTTTGTTTCTCTTACAAAGGATCTTTGGTGAATACGCAGATACATCTATCAATCTCCCCTGTTGAATTTTTATTATTCTTTGATTATTAGTAACGTTAAATATTTGGTGATGGTGAGGGTGATGAAAAAAATCATTCGGATTCCCAATGAATAAAAAATGTGATTATTTACCAGCTACTTTTGACTCATCCATCATCAATCAATTGTTTTTGATTTGTTTTTAATTTTTTACTTTTATAATTTGTTTTTTTTTTTCGGATTTGGCCAGTGATGCAATCAAAATATTTGCTACTCTTGATGAAGAAATTCATATGATGATTCTTTAACCACCAAGATCTCTGAGGCCTCTTTTTATCGTGTCCAATAATGATTTGTCTCATTATCGATTTTTAGATGTCACATTCTAAAACAAAAGAATAGATAAAAGTAACCAAGTAGTGACATAACACGAGTATGTCAAGACCTTCAATTACTTGGGTTTATCTATTATTTTGTTTGAGATTGATTGAAAGTTTTGACAGTCTGGTGTTTCTGCGAACTCCAGGAGGTCGACGAAGATTGGACAGCATCTATCTATTCGTACAGAATAAATTGTACGTCCCGATAGATGCCTGATTTGATTTTATGTTACTGCTTAGTTAAAATAAGCATATACTATAAATTAATAAAGTTGCCGGGTTACTTTCATTCTGGAGAATGAGTAGCATACCACAGATACACTCTGGAAGAAAACAAAACTAAAGTCGAATGTCCTGCTTTCCGACATTTGAACTTTCTATTCGGACTAGCTTAGGTACCAAAGTCAGCAGATGATGTATCATATGTACTACAATCTTTTACACAATTTGCTTGTCAGTTTCGTCTGCACAATTGCGAACTCTAGTGAAACATAATTGTTCCATCCTTAGTATATGCTTAGTTTATGTCAGCATATACATATCCAACGGTAACGAAACAAACCAAACGAGAAACTCATCATTGTGAAGACCATATCGGTGTATTATTGGGGACGATTAATTAGCAGAGAGAACCATATCGGTGTATTATTGGGGAAGATCTAGTCTAATTAGCAGAGTATGCTAAGGTTGAGGAGAAACTGATCGTTCGATGGATAAGATCTTGATGTAGAAGAATAATGGATAGGTAACAAGAAATGGAGACACAGGAATGTGTAATGCTTTCATATTCTTTGAGATTGAAACAGATTTGGCCACGGGGGAAGAGCAATCAAAGCGATGTAGTTTTCGACTCTACATTTCGAACATGACAAGTCTTCGAAACCTGCATGGGCCATTATTATTTTTTGTTGCAGTTGTTTTATAGAACGCCGTTGGATCCGTCTAGCCTACCAACCAACTCCTGATTTACGGGCTTATTAATAATGGGCTTATAACAGTATGTCTTACTAGTTAGCATCAGCAGTGATGTCATCTCTTACAGAAGTTTATTTGCTGTATTATATTTATAGGGTTTTTAATAATTAAACCCCTCAGATGAATCGTAAAATAAATTTTCAACTAAAAATCTTGTGAAATAAACCCTCAATGTTAACATATGTTACCATCCGTCTAAAAAACCGTGATGGAGGGTGATATATGTTAATGGTTTATAAGTTGAGGGTTTATAATGTTAAAAACTTTGTTGAAGATTTTTTTTATAATTCAAAATAGTTGAGAAGTTTTGTCACTAAAAGTCATTAAATATTATTAAATGATTTATTATCATTTATACATTGTTTTAGATTGATTGATAAGCCTTTAAAACTAATTTATAAA
The DNA here is from genome assembly GCF_000695525.1 of Brassica oleracea var. oleracea. Classification (NCBI taxonomy): domain Eukaryota; kingdom Viridiplantae; phylum Streptophyta; class Magnoliopsida; order Brassicales; family Brassicaceae; genus Brassica; species Brassica oleracea. Next base: position 10,123,814 of record NC_027749.1, on the reverse strand, counting down.
TTTTAATACATTAATCTATTATAAAATTAATTTATACATCTTAAATTAATAATTTTTAACACTACTTAACTTATTATAACTTCAAAATATTAAATTATTTGATATTTGGCAATAGTGATATAAAAAAATTTGTGTTTATATCGTCATTGTCAAATATCAAATAATTTAAAGTTTCTAAGTTATATTAAGTTTTAAGTAGTGTCGAGGATAATTCATTCATGAAGTCAATATTTCTATTTAGAGGAGGACACACTTTTTCATATTTTCATGATTTTCGTCATCCGACTCATACTTTCCTATTTTCCTATATTGTTCTTGATTTATTGTATTCTTTATGTTTCAAATATATTACTGATCAAGAAAATAAAAATATAATGTATTTATTCAGAAATAAATGAGAATAAAAATAATCATGCATTATTTTGGAGGGGAGAGAAGAAATATGAGTCGGATGATAGAAATCATAAAAATAGGAAAAATGTGTCCTACTCTAAATAGAAAGATTGACTTTATGGATGAATTATCCGACACTACTTAAGACTTAATATAACTTAAAAATTTTAAATTATTTGATATTTAACAATGCGATATAAATACACAAATTTTTTTATATCACTATTGCCAAATATCAAATAATTTAATATTTTGAAGTTATAATATGTTGTAATTAGTGTTGAAAATTATTAATTTAAGATGTATAAATTAATTTTATAATAGATTAATATATTAAAATTTATAAATTAGTTTTAAAGGCTTATAAATCAATCTAAAACAATGTATAAATGATAATAAATAATTTTATAATATTTAATAACTTTTAGTGATAAAACTCATCAACTATTTTTGAATCGTAAAAAAAACCCTCAACAAAGTTTTCAACATTATAAACCCTCAACTTATAAACCGTTAACATATGTCACCCTCAGTCACAGTTTTTTAGACGGAGGGTAACATATATTAACGGAATTAAAGTTGAGGGTTTATTTCACATGATTTTTAGTTGATGGTTTTTTTTTACGATTCATCTTTAGTCTAGGGGTTTAATTACTTAAAAAAGCCCATATTTATATAATTTACATTTTTAATTAACATTTAAATATAAAAGCCCAAGGCCAATTATAAATGAACAACTTTCAGTTGAGTAACCTCTGCGAACATTCGATTCTCTATCACTCCTCTTACTTTTCCTTCTCTCACCTACTTCTACCTTTATTTTATAAATTAACTGAGGAAAAACTTACGAAGAAACGTGACTGATGCGGATGCTCCAAGGCATCTCATAATATCTTCATCACTGCATATATATATACTTAACTTCTCTGCTCTGCTCTGCTCTGTCATATCAAATAGAAATTGTTTCTTACTTGGCGCATGTGTTTTATGGTTTTTTTCAAAAAATCTTTTTTCTTGTTTTCTTCACATTTGGTTTGGAAAGAAGAGCCTAATTTGCAATTTTTTTTTAATTTGCAATTTTTTTTTAATTTGCAATTACTTGATTCCTGTGAATGGATCAAGGAATCTATTGTTAGTCTAAAGAGATTATGGATTATTTTGTATCCTGCATGCTTAATTACGTACACCTTCGTAAGCTTTCTCTGCATCTTAACCTCCGAAGATTCTTTGTTTTCTTTTATAAAGAATCTTCCTTGAGTAGGCAGATACATCTACCACTCTCCCAATCGTTTTTTATAATTCGTCCTTTTCTATTTTTTTTTCTATTATTAATATCTTTTAAAACATGTTAATTGTTTACATGATGGAACAAATCACTCGGATTCCCAATGATAAAAAATGTGATCATTATCAGCTACTTTTGACTCATTCATCATCAATCTTTTTTTTTTTTTTTTGGATTTTGGCCAGTGATGTTATAAATATATTTGCTACTTCTTGATGAAGAAATTCATTTGATGATTCTGTACCACCAAGATCTCTGAGGCCTCGTTGTTTTTTTCTTTTCGATATTACATCTTTTACAGACCTCGCATTACAAGGTTTAGTTTTTTTTTTTTTGAAACACTTACAAGGTTTAGTTTATCACATGTAAACTAGAATAAAATGAAATTAAAGTCAATAAATTATAAAATCAAAACTGTAAAGAAACGAACAAAAATTGTTTCGACAGCCCCAGTCCGTCCAGACATTTATCTAAGTAATTTTTGGATGGGCTGGTGTTTTGGAAATGATTTTGGTTTCGTGTTTTGTTTACGTAAACGAAACGATTGCGAAAAAATATTAAATATATGGTGGAACATCGCTATTACGTCGGACCTACGTGACTGTACGACAATCACTTGCCGCCCAAAGAAATGTTTTTGCAACATTGATGCGGAACACATGATGCATCGCTGAGACTAGGCATGTACGTTCAGGTACCCGTTCGGATTCGAATCGGGTGCTTTGGGTTTTTGGATGGAGAGGTACAGAATCCGTTCGGGTTATTTTATACTTCGGATCGCGTTTTTAAGGTTCGGGTTATTTTGGGTATAACCGAACTGTGTAACAAATAAAAAAAATCTATGTTTCCTTGATTTGACTTTGTGAGACCATAAACAATACTGTTGAAGTTAGAAGATTGAACAACTTAATATAAGATTTATGAGCATGTATTCTTTTTCTTAGTGTAATTTATATTTGTATTATCTTGAATAGAAAATGGTAAAAAATCCATCTATTCATAAATCAAAATCAAACAGAAATCAAACCTGGATAATCATGAATGTCTGAGATCATGCATGTGTAAAAAACAAAGAGAAAACAAACCGCAAATCCTACTTGTAATCGAACATAAATTAAAATCGCAAAGTATAGTGATTCATACATATATGTAATCGGTCATAAAATGAGTTTAAGTATGTACTGAACATATACGTTGAAGAAGGAGAAGACGGAAAGATGAATGAGAATTGAACATGTAAGCTTAGGGTTAGTAATATATATATTCGGGTAATTGGTTCAGATATCAGATATAACCAATCGGGTACGGGTATCCGGACTGGTTGAATCCTAAACCCGTTCGGATTTTTTTTAACTTCGGTTTGGTTTTCGTTTCGAGTTTTTCGGATCGGTTCGGGTTCGGGTTCGGATTCGGGTTTCGGTTAATATGTTCACGCCTAGCTGAAACATTCTAACGATGTGTGTGGTCCTCTTTTAGTTCTATAGATCCTCAATAAATAGAGAAATAACATATATTTTTAATACCAATATGATTCTGAAAAATCTGGAACTTAACGGATACATATTTCATCTTTTTTTTTATCAAGATAACCATCAACTAAAAATTAGTCCAGTAAAACTTGAAAATCATCCGATCTGGTTCAAGTTCAAACTTCAATGAATCTTTGATTTCAATTTTTTTTTATGAATTGATTTTGATTTAAATTTAATCCTTGATAGTTATAAACTTATAATTGTAACTGAGCCAAAGGTTTAGGATTTTTGCATTTATTTTGCTTAGGAGATAAGTAAGGTTTAAAAATATACTTGCAATCTTTAGTACTTTAGAGCACTATTTTACGTGAAAGTTTGCCTCGCGGTATCTCTCTGTATATAATAACATATTATAATAAGTATATTATAGAATTAAATATCAATTAAAAACAATTATTAATAGCTGGCTTCAGATTCTCTTTCCATTTCAGAAGCGTCGAGCGTTTCTTTTACTTTTTCAATTTACTCTGTTTCTCTTTCCTACTTTTCTGATTTTTTTAGATTTTTTTGTCACTGTACATGTGGACATAATCAATTTACTGATAGTTGTTAATATATGTATTATGATTTAAACATCAGGATAACTTATTCTTAATCATTTTAGTTTTCTTCGATTTTTATTTTGGTCTACGTTTTCCTAACACACAAAAAAAACTATAAAAGTATGAGATTATAAGAGCATAATTACATATCAAATATTCTACACAATAAAATAAACTAAGAATGTGAATTTTTGGTCTCTCTTAATTTACTTTATATTTTTGAATCAGAAACATGTATTAAATTACCAAAAAAACACTAAAACACAGAAAATCCAAACAAGAACAAAATAAATAAAAAGTAAATAAAAAGTAAAGTTCGATGATGATCTAGAAGAAAACTTTTTTTCTTAAAACGAATTGAGAAAATGACAATATTTCATTGGTTTAGTTGATCAATATATATACATTGACTTATCTTAATATTTCATAAGTTTACTTTTAATAAAAGAAAAAATAGATAATGATAGTTTTATCATTAAAGTTAAATTATGGTTAATTATATAATGATAAATCTAATTATTAATTAAAAATATATCTATTTTAGTCGTTTCATAACATGATTACATTTGCAACTCTCTAAACTTAATATCAAAGCATATTTTTCTTATAGATTAAACAATAATTAAACATACATGAGAAATAACTACATAAGTAATTCAGAATACTTAATTCATAATTCTAAACTCCATGTAACAAAACCGACTTGCTCCTAGTCTTTCAAACTCAAAGAAAGAAAAAAAAATATAGAATTCCAACTAAAAAAATATATCAAAAGTACATAAATATATATGTTAAAAACTATAATCGAGACAATTTAGAATGAATGGGAAAAATGAAAGAATTTTAAAACATCTTACATCATATGAAAATAAGAATTGGTCCTAACTTGTGTAAAATAATTATAATTGTAATTCCAGTTTGAAAATTTAAAATAGTTTTATATTATTTAAATTAATAAATTAATGATTTATGCTAAAAACTAATGAAAATCTCGTGAAAGTTAAAATAATTATAATCATATTCCAATTAGAAATTTTGAAATATTTATATTATTCAAATTAATGAATTAATTAGAAAGTTTGAAATATTTCTATTATCTAAATTAAGAAACTGATTATTTAATCTAAAAACTAATAAGAATATGACAAATAAACAAAATTAGCTAAAATCAAGGAGAATGTGACAAATCAGCAAAATCACTTCATAAATAATAGTATAGATGCTGGGTGAAAACACATCACTAATTAAATGATGCTCTAAAGAAACATTCTATACAAACTCAGTCCACATATCATGAGTGGCATATCATCATATATTAACTTTTGTAACGAATGAACTTTGGTAGGAAAGCATTTTACATCCAACTAAGATCCAATGTTTTGAGGAGCTGAAAACTAACCGGGAAGTTAACACCCACAATTGATTAGTACTGGACATTTTATCCGTTAAATTTGATTCGATTCAGTATTCGTTTCGATTCGATCTGAAAATTCTGGATATCTGTAAACTTTCGAAGTAAACCAAATACTAAAAATCAAAATTCGTTAAAATCGAAGCAAATCACAAATATTAAAATTTTGGAAAACGGATATCAGTTCTGATCCGACAATATATAAATACATGTATAGCTTGATTATATTTAAAGTTTTAAATGTAAAAAAATATAAAATTATTATTCTAACATATGATTTGACAAATTATATTCACATAATTACTTATATAAAAGTATTATATAAAAGTATTACATAAAAAGAAGAGAAAAGATTTATGACAATTATAACTTTTTTCTTAAATTTTGTGTTATTATAATTGTTAACTAAATTTAATTTTTTACAAAATACGTAGATTCACTATTTTTTTAATTTTTGTATTATATATCATGCAAAAAATATATTTTACAAAACAATTTTGTTTCAAACTTTTAATATTATTTGTATTAGTCTAAACGGATGAGATATCCGTAAGTATTCGTAAATATCCACAAATATCTATTTATTTTTCGGATATCCGTATTTTTCCAAAGCAAAGCAAATAAAAAAATTAGATATCCGTAACATACGAAGCAAATCACAAAAACTTAGATAACATAACTTAGATAACATGTGCAGTGGTCATGACATTCTTTTAGAAACAATTCATACAGTCATTGCTTTCTCGTATCCTTTCCGTCCCCATTGTTTGGCTTGTCGAGAAAAAACTTTCATCAAAGCAGGGTTCAAACCTGCGCGGGCGAAGCCCAACAAATTTCAAATCCGTGTCCTTAAGCACTTGGACATTTTGACTGTTGTATTATTGGTGCAACTATATCTATGTCAAGTCAAAAAGAAGAAAAAAAACTTCAGAAAAAACTCAGTGAATGTCGACTAATCATTCTAACTATGAAATATAGAGAAGACAAATGAGATAAACAGAGCAAATGGTTTAAGAGATGCAAACAAACTGCTTTTAAAATGAGATGGTTTCAGACTTTCATCCAAACACAAGCTGGCATGTCGTCGAACCTCTAGACAAAAGTGCCAACTCCGTGAGCATTCGATGTTTATTCTCCAAACTGGTGGGTTGTGGTGAGATAGTCGCTGTCTTTAGACGCCTTGAATGTTTCAAGAGAAACGTTGCGAGTTCTTTCTCTACCTGCCATCCTCTGTAAGTTGTCCACTCCAAAGTTTCAAGACTGAACATCAACGATTCAGGAATAGAACTTGGCTCATCCCAATGATCTATTCGTGCTACAAAAATACCACCATATCTCTGAATATACAATAAACCAACCAGTATTATATACTATGAGATGATATCGCCAAAAACCCAAAAAGTTGTAAATGTTAAGTTTTCTTTACCTCGTTGAGTTTGAGAGCTCGCAGTTTCGGAGAATGTTTGAGAAAATACATAAGTAAATCCTATTCCGTTTCACATGTGCAAAACTCCAAGTCCACAAGCTGGTGGAAGATCTCACCAGAGTAGGAAAAGGAGACTACAATAATATCACAAACGACTATTAAAAAAGCTACGTAAATTGTTACACTTTTTTATTTCTACTTTCAATTAAAAGTAATTTGACCTCTTCGGCTAAACATAACGAGAGACGTTTAACTGATGTGAAAGAACTGAGTATATTGTCGGTATTCCAATAGATAGCTTCAAGATTTGCAGCCACGAGCTCCGGCATTTTCTCCACCATACATTCGTTACTGCAATCATTGATCTCTAGGAACTTCAAAGAAGGAGCATTCATCACAAACTCAGAAATGCCGTCATGAGTACCCCATTTTCCATCGAAGATTAGCTTTTGTAAAGAAGGCACTTTTATAGAAAATACTGTCACATTGTCATTCTTTACTCGGTTCACGTCCAACTCTTGAAGAATTTTGCAGCTTGATAAAAGCTTTTGAGGAGTTTCGTCGTCTAAGTAAATCACACAACTAAGTTGCAATGTCTTGAGGAGCTGAAAACAAACCGGGAACGTGACATCCACAAGCGATACATCGGTGAGTTTAAGTACCACGAGTGTTCCACAAGTAAACAAACTCTGAGGCAATTTGCTAGGCTCATTAATAGTATTATGAGGCCAATAGTCGAAACTGAGTTCACGCAAACCTCGTTTCACTGCAGTTCTAATCCAAAACCCGATATCTATGTCGCTGCATTTCCTACGGATATTGAACTACAAACTCTCTAAGACAGGAGCTGTGCTTGAGCTGTGCTTAACAGCAAAGATCTGTCCACAAAACTCACAAATCTCCTATGGTCAGCGTTCCTGTCGCAATAGGTGTACTCGAGTTTATGAACCAACTTCCAAAGATATCGCCATCGTCTAGACAAAACACTTGTGGTCAAGACATCTTTTGTAGGAAGCAGTGAAAGTATCTGCAAAAGAAAATCATCGGGCAAGAAACTGATCCTGTCCATTAGAAAAACCCTAGCTTTCTCAATTTCACCGTGAAGCCCTAAGCAACAAAGCTATCAAATTAAACCAAAGCCAGAAAAGAAAGACTGAAACTTCACGACAACAAAATGAACTCATCCGATGGTAGACACTTTTTGAACTAAGTAGTATAAGAACCCCTATTTTGTTATGGATGCAATCTTTTTGTTCCCTCAAGTTTTTTTTTTTGGCATATTAGATATTCGGATTTCACTTTAACCTCATCATCTTATTGTTTGATCAAATTGGGCCTCGCTAAAAAGAAAAAGAAAAGGCTTCCAATGAACTTGAGTTTCGAATCAAAAACACTTTCACATGGTTGTGATAAACATGAATTAACCAATATAATAGGCCACATAATTCTGGTATGATATAAGATAAGGTCCTTAAAATAAATATCAATACTATTAAAACAAAAACACTTTTTATCTACTCACAAATAGTCTAGCTTGGACCATTATATTTATTCAACTAGGGGCATTGCCCTGCGCAAGCGCGGAGCTGTGGACAGAGTTCTTGTTTCATCTCAATATTTGCTAGGGTTATTGTAGTCGTGAATTTTGCGTTTTGGGCTGATCATTGTTTTTCAAATTTTTTATTGTTATAGAGTTAGAGTTGTGATGATGAACTGTGTATGCATTGTTCTCCACTTATGAAGGACTAAACTGTGTTACTAATGTGATTTATATAGTTCGTAGTGTTGTTTGCTGTGTCACTGAGACTTATTGTTTGTTTGTCTTTTTAATTTGTTTTTTGTACTGTTGAGAGTACATAAATTATATTAAGGTTGTTTAGAGTACCTTTTGTTTCTGGATATTTTTTCTCCAGTTTAGTTGTATAAACTGTGTGTATTAAGTAATATTTTTTTATTATCCTTATTATGTTTGTCATATCTTTTTTTTTATTTTTAAACTTGTTCTTTTACCGGACCTTTAAAATAAATACATGAAGACTTGTAGAAATAACTATAAAATGAGTGACAATTCTGAGTATTTGAGCCTTAATGAGTTTTAAACGAATTTATGTATTTCTCATAAGAAGACAATAACACTGACATGTTGACATTGGACATGTAAGTTATTTTCATATGATAAGAGGAGCGAGCAGGTGGAGATGTTGTTGCCGCCTTTGTGTCTGTCGGGATTGTCTCTTGTATCTTCTCATGTGGATGTGTTTGTTTCTCTTTTATTTGATGGGTAATATGTAAATAAAAATCATTGTTATATGTATTTATCAGAGTTCGTAACTTACTATGCTTTTTCGGAATGTGAAATTTAGGATTCTAATAAATATATAAATAAATACATAAAAATAAAAAAAATAAAAAAATAGTTTCAAACATAATTTTCGATTTTAAAAAGAAATTTTGAAAAAAAACAATTTCAAAAAAAAAATTCAAAAAACAATTTATAAAAAGTTCGAATTTGAAAAAGTATAATTCGAAAACATAATTTTTTCTTAATAAAAAAATATTTTTGAAAATGTCTTTTTAGTGGTGTAAAGATGAATAATGGCACCATGAAAGTGGTAAACATGAAATTTCCCCATAAATATTTAAATATTTAGTAGGATTTTGTTAGATTTTTTGTCAACAAATTTGTAATAATTAAAAATAAAATTTAAAAAGTGAAAGTTTTTATATGTGTTGATCATATAAGATATGATATTTTAATGATGCGAAAATGTTAATTGGAATAAATGAAATATGATTTTCTAGGGAACTTCCATTTAAAAAAAAATCACACAGTGATAGAAGTCATGACTTCTGTTTTAATAGTATAAAAGTATAAATAAAATCAATATGGAGCGGGTTATGTAAATGAATTATCTTATCTTCACAAAATATATTCATGTAAATTTTAATATAACTATCTATACTTTTAAGAAAATAGGTTCGATAATTATCCTCTCAGTGGCCACCTATTCGGTGCACTTCTTCGGGTTTGGCTAATAATATTTTGGGTATGGATATGTTTTTTACCTTCCTACGAGACTTATTCTTACATTTTAGTCTAGGTACAAATCATTTTTTTTGGTTTGGGTTCGGTTTGGATTTCGGGTTACAGATTTTATGAAAAAATGCTTTTATATAAAGTTTTCACCGAATTATTATCCCGCGCTTTGAAAACGCGGATCAAAATCTAGTTACATATTAAAATAAAAGTCACAACTTTTTTCAGGTGTGATTTTTTAATATATGTTTTTTTAAATTGGACTGTCAATATACTATTGTATAAACATAATAATATTCTAACAATAATTATATATTAGTATTTGAATTTCCTAAATCCATGAGAAGAATCTTCCAAAAAATCTTAGTCCAATATTCTTATTATAACATTAAGTTTAATAATTAACTTTATTTTACCTTTTTCTATACTAAAATATTTTAGTTTATACAACAAAAACTTTCAATAATTTATATAATTTAGTGTTATGTACTATCTAACTCTATCGTACTTATGTTTAGCTGACTTATAATATTATTTCTATATAATGTTTATGATATGTAATACATTTCACTGGTAGTTGTTATTTGTCATGAGTTTACTACAGATATTTGTATTGGTGTAAAAATTAGGTAGCTCAATATTTTAATGACATATCGTATGGCTAAACCAAAATGTTTATATTCTGCATAGATTAATTTTATAATTTTTATTTAATTTCATCATTTTATAAATTTTGTATTCTTGTAATGAAATTTATTTTGAAAACGTTATTATGTAACAATACTATTTTACATATTTTTTTGTTTATTTCTAAATTTCAAATATATACATATATAATATATAGATTTAATTTATTTGCAACTACATAACAGATAAGTTATTTGGGATAATGCTAAAAAGAGAAAAATATTTTTAAAAAGAAACTATGATATATTATACTTGCAAAATAAATTCATAGGTCGTATTTCGAGGTATTTAGTTAGTTTGTAATTCAGATTTGGTGTGGTTTGTTTATTTAGTAGATATCAAGCATATTTGAAAACTAAAGATCTTATATATAACTTATTTGTCATGAATATATCTCTAAAATTAAAATATCTGAAAATAAGATAAAGACTACAACCTTTTAAAATAATTTTAACAGTTGGCTACATATACTATATGAATAAAGAGGTCAAAACTTTCATCTATAAAGGGGTGTAAATAAGACTTTAACCATTAATAAGGAAACTAGGTTGGTGTTAAAAATGAGTGACATAAATTGTAATGTTACATGACAAAAGCATTTAAAGTTGATTGTGTAAATTAAAAAACCACACATAATATAAATCTTTAATTTTAGATTTTTATTTTTAAACTTGAAATAGAAATGAATATTTCTTTCTAACAAAATATTTTTAAAATCTTTCTGTGATTTATTTTTGAAATTAATCAATTTAAATAGTTATTAACATTAAAATATAATTAAAATATTTTTATTTTTATTTGTTGTTTATAACTCAAAGATTATTCTTTAGTAGTTGTATAAAGATTATTCTTTGTGTTTTTAGCATTATTAACCAACTGCGTAGGATGTTAGACCATCTCAATACATTTCTATATATTTTTTTAAGAAAATAAGAAATGTTATCATAGATATAATATTGTTCTAATGTATATCTTTGTAATAGATAAATATTAAATACTTACAGTGAATCAGGTCAAAAAAAAAATACTTACAGTGAAAGTAAAATTCATCTCTATGAAAAAGTGATTCGAAGAGAATTATGGAGATGAGTTGAAAACACTCCTAAAAAACAAACTTTGAGCATTACTCCAGTATATATAGAACAGAAACGAATGATCTTATGATCATAAAGATATATAATAATATTCTAGAAAATATCATATAGTTTTATATATTATGATATTAATGTTTCATGTTGGTTAATTCTTATTCGTTACTGCAAAATATCATATAGTTGGAGATATTAATGTTTCCGTTCTGTTGATTTCTTTATGGTACATATGCATAAACAAGTAAGATAATGTATCATGTATTACAAACAGAATCTGTTTGAATGTTAAGGAAATCTACAATCAGTAATGATATTAGAGCACCTCTATTCACTACAAGAAAACATCAAGGATTCTGAGAGAAAAAATCGTCGGAATTTCGTCGGAATATCGTTATTCCGACGACATACCGACGAAACAAGTCGTCGGAAATAATTCCTTGGAATTTCTTCTTTCCTCGGAACTTCCTCGGAATTTTCCGACGGAATTCCGAGGAAATAAACTTCCGAGGAAATTCCGAGGATCACTAGTTTGTCGGAAAGGTCCTCGGAATATACCGAGGGAAAACTTCGTCGGTATACTTCCTCGGACGTTCACCGATCGATGCGTTTTTAGGCATATATACATCGATCGATAGGAATATACCGAGGGACATATTCCTCGGAAAATTCTGAGGGATCTGTCCCTCGGAATATTCCGAGGGAAATGTCCCTCGGTATATACCGAGGAACCGTTCCCTCGGTATATTCCGAGGAAAGGTTTCCCTCGGTATATTCCGAACGTTTTTAAAAAAACGGATCGATCGATGCATTTTTGTTCAAAAACGCATCGATCGATCTAGTGAAAAATATAATTAATTTCCGTAAGTTTAAATTCTGAAACTCAAATAATTGAAGAAAAAGCGGTTGAACTTACCATGCGATCTCCGAGAGTGGCAATAGATTGAGCACCCAAGTTATGCTTGTAGATGCCCTTCCCTTTACGGTCGCTCCTGCGGTTGGTGGAGTTGGTGGAAGAAGTTTCTTTCGTCTCCTCCTTATCCCAATGCGCACACAACTCCTTCCAGACCGTGTCGTTCATCGACTTTGGGACCTTTTAATTAAAAAAAAAAAGTTTAATAAATTAAAAGATAGTTTAATAAATTAAAAAATTGTTTAATAAATTAAATCGAACCTTATTGATTTCCCACTTCTTCTTCCACTCGTGGATCTGCTTCCCATAGTTGTCCATTACTTTATGGACGAAGTGGTGATAGATAAAGAGCGTCTCATCGGAATTCCAGTTGAACTCTTGCTAAAAAAAAACACAATTAGTAGAAAATTTATATTAAAGATTAAAAATATAAGTAAAAAATTAGAATACTTACCGCAAACTGACGAAACCACAGAACCTGCTTGTCGGTTGGGAAGCGAGTGAAAGTCGGCTGTCCACTGTCGAGGGCCGAGTACATCATACGGTTGATCCATGCGCT
>NC_027749.1:10097407-10110841 GCF_000695525.1 Brassica oleracea var. oleracea | reverse complement strand
CCGTCGGAATGTCCGTCAGAATATCGCTGTTTTCTTGTAGTGATTGGAGGTATTTAGAGGTATTTAGATGGGTTCTCTAACACAGAAAAAAATAAAAATAAATGAATAATAAGAAAGAGAAATTAGAGAAGTTCTAAAACATACACTTTTAAGAACCAAATGAAAAATAGTGCAACTCACTTCTTTATCAATCATTGGTCAGTTGTTCTTTATAAATTTAATTTTAAAAACATAACTAATTTAAATTAAAAATACTAATAATTTATTAATAAAAACCTAGTATTATCATTTTTATGGTTGGAGGTGCTCTTAGTTCTTATAATATATTATCTATAAAGCCATGCATGGTCTCTTAAAGAATATCTCTAAAAGAACTACAAGACCTTCAATACTCAGAAACAAACAAGAAGGTATATATAATGAACACAATAAATTATTCGAGAAAGGATGTTGCGAAGATACGGTCCATCAACTAAGCAACCATGAGTAGTTCAAAATTGAGTCTATCGTGATATTTATCCCACCAAAACCCAATAATATCGCCAGTCTTGAAACTTCTTTTTGCGAGGATGGAACCCCAACCGCAAAACTTGAAATTTCCATCACGTTCTCTTCTCAGGGTATGAGTTGTTGTGATCTTTGAATCGTAATCGAACAGATCAACGAACTGCACCGCGTTATGTCGTGACAATGCTGCACAACGATATTTACTCCACCAAGGAAACAAGTTGGCTTCTACCAACTCTTTGGGCATCGTTATCGTAACACTCGAGCCTGTGTCTGATTCTTTCAACGTTATCAGGATGTTCAATTGGTTGTTTGGATCAAACGGCTTGTCTCGACACTCCACAGTTCTGGCCATGATTCTTTGTTCTTTGCTCGTAAAGCTCTATGTAAGGTTTGTATTGAAGAATTTGTTTATGGGTGTAGGGAGATATATAATAATAATAATTTTCGTGGGTGATTGTAATTAAGAGTTTGTGACTTTAAAATGATGTGATTTTCTTCCACTTCTTTTATTCACATTTATTGAACATTTATATTTTAGTACCAACTATTAAATCCCCAAAATTTTATATTGTTCTATAGTATTTCAGTTAATATTATGACAGATATTAATGATATGGATATTTTCTTATTCAATTGTCCCTAACATGTCTAATAGTAAAAAGAATATTTTGGTATATTATCATTTACATAGTATAATTACTAAGGTAAAAACTATATATTATATACTTGATTATTTCTACAATATCCGAGAAAATATAGAAAGAAATCCATTTTTTTTGTTAGACATATCTGTTGGTAACTTATTTTATTGTATTAAAACATATTTATTACCTTGATATAGTTATAAATATTACAATTTATGTAATAATTATATACTTTATTGTGAAAAATAAAATTGTTGAAAAAATAATAACAAAATTTTGTTTTCTTAGATTTTTCTCAATTCACTATCAAATCAAATGAAAAAGGGGTTGAAGCTTTAAAGTTTACTAGAACTTGACGTCCGGGTGTTGTTTTTAATTTTATTTTTTATAAATGGTTTAATAGCACTTTTAAATACATAAGTTTTGTTTTGTTTTGTTTTAGATTTTTACACATCAGAACCAAATCCACTCGGACCTAGAAAAACCCGATTTTAACTCCACCCAAACATTTATAATATCCGAGAAGAATATAATTTCAAAACCCAAAAAAACTCGATACCCAAAAGAACTGATCCTTAACAGAACATATACATGAATACCAATACCTAATTGATTATGTAAACATATACAAAATTTATTTATCCAAACATTTATAATTATTATAGTTAACACGTAAAACAAATGAAGTAGTTAAGAAGTGTGAGAAAATAATGTAAAATATATAATTAAATAATTAAAATAGTTAAGATCTGTTTTGTAATTATATAATAAATCCTGTTAGATTATTTAGAAAATAGTAATTAATCAAATAGTCAAGATGAATGAAAATAAAGAAATAAAAGATATAATAAATCTGTTGAAAATATGGTTAGTTCTATTTGTACTTCAGTTTTAATAATGGAATAGATATGACAAAAAAAATATGTGTGATATAGTTGACAATTTAAGAGAAAAATAAAATTACTTAATATAAACTATTATTATGTTTAGAAATGCCATTTAAAACAATGATTTAATACAAACAAAAGTTAAAAATATATATACTACCATTTATACAAAACAAATATCAATTTATATAAAAGTTAAATCAAACACCAGCACGAGCATGCGGATCTAATTCTAGTATACACTTTAAATGACATGATTATAAGCATGAATTGCAAGATTAAAAACCAAAAAAAAAATCTTGTGCTAGTAACGTTTTTGATTTGGTATCAAACGGGTTATGATGATTTGCTAAAATATAGGAATAAATTGTGGAAGGCCAATTATTTTAGGAAATTAATAAATGATAAGTTTTGATTTTGAACCAAATACATGCTACTGGTTTGATCGTATTGTTTTGATTTTTGTAAATCATGATATAAAATATGATTGAAATAATCATACTGTTAAGTTTTATTAATCAACTAGGATAGATAAATTTATATAAAAATTATTTAAAAATACTATACAGAAAGATAAATTTATATTCTTGATTGAATTAATATTTTGGTCTTTAAACAATTTTTCTAACTTTTTGTTAATTACATAATTTGTTTAGCGATGAGCTGATCTAATTTTTAATAAAATTTTAGGTCAAAAAATCACTTACCGCATAAGAACCTAACGTTTAGGTCGAAAAATCTCGGGTCTATTTGATTACAATGAAACTATGTCAGCTCGGTTTTATATCATGATTTAGTAATTTAAAAATTAATTATGGTTATGAGAAGTTTACGTTCAAGTGTCAATCCTATATATCTTCTATATTTTTCTCTTTTTTCATTTTGGTTATTGTTCGATATAAATATTAATTTTGAAGTTTATTCTCATTTCGTTTGTTTGTTTTGACATGAGATTTAGAAAATGCTTATGATTTAAAATAATTAAAGAGATACATACTTAGGTTAACATCTGCACCTTTTGCAGAATAAATATTTTATATATATATTTTTTAATGTTTTTCTGCATATTATGAAATAATAAAATAATAAGTATATATATTAAATAACTGAGAAATCAGTTACTATTATGTAATAAATTGGCGTGTGCATATAAATCAAACTATCACTCTTGTTTATTCGCAATCATTTTAGGGTAAATAAATAAAAAAATCAATCTTATCTATCGTATATGATATATAATTAAATTTAAATGATATTAACATATATATAGTACACTTTTAATACAGATATTTCTTAAATGAAGTTTCTATTCATATGATTTTATGATTATTTGCATATTTGTGTAACAAAAGTTTACGCCAACGATTTTTTTTAATGTGGGATAACTTCAATAATATATAATCATTTAAAAAAACAATGAATATTTCAAAATTAAAATATTAATTTTTCAATATACGTTCAATGTAAATATCAAAATATAAGTATACATTTTCATCTGATGTATAGTTTAATTGAAACGATATGAAATATATAGAAAAGTTGGCATCCTAAAAATCATAATATAGAAAATATATAAGTATACATTTTCAAAATTAAAATCTTTGTATCTTAATATAGAAAAAATTTAAACCTTGATCATAAAAGTTTATGTGAGACTTTTAACAGTTTTAGTAATTTATACTCATTTTGAAAAATTTAAAATACTACATATACAAAAAAAATCTAGATTTTTATTATATGATTAATGTAATTATGTAATTTATTTTAATAATAAAAAAATAAACAAAAATGATAAAAAGTATACAGATTGTTATCAAATTTTTATTGTTTAAAATCATTAATTGCTATATATATATATTAATCACATTAGGTAATTCCGTAGGTTTTATTTAAGAAAAATCTGCAAAACAATAAAGATTTGATATATGTGACCAACTATAGCCTGCGAAATATTATTTTGCTAGAGAGTATAATTTTTAAACTATAGTTTATATTAGATGCTTTAGAATTCTTTAAAATATGATTTAGAAGACATACACAAGTGTCACATATGATGAATTTTTTTTTTTAATTTTAACAAAATTTAAGTTATAACTTTTTAAAAGATCCTCAATTAATATACAGGGGATTACATGGGTTTGTATCTATGTAATTTGATGGTTTTGATTCTCCAGTCCGATAAAAACCGAAAGTGTTACAACCTTGCAATGCGATGTAGGCGGAGAGGAAGGAAGGTTATAGATAATTTTCGTGGGTGATTGTAATTAAGAGTTTGTGACTTTAAAATGCTGTGGTTTTCTTCCTTTTATTTTATTCACATTTATTGAAGATTTTCTATTTTATTATCAACTTTTGAATCCAAAATTTACATATTCTATAGTGTTTCAGTTAAATATTTTTACATATACAGTATTAGTGATATATATAGATATTTTATTATTCAATCGGCCTAACATGTGTAATAGTAAAGTATATTTTGGTATATTATCATTTACATAGTATAATTACTAAGGTAAAATATTTATATTAGTTACTTGATTCTTTCTACAATAAGAAAAAAGAAAAATCTATTTTTCCTGCAAAACATCGGTTGGTGACTTATGTGTACTATTATTTGCAAAGTAAAATTTTACAATGAAGCTCTCAAGTTAGCACGGTTAATATCGTTTATACCCTTAATGAATAAATTAAATAAATTAGATAAAATAAAAAACGAATTTAGTGTTTATTTGATTAGATAAGTTCTTACAATTAATAAAAATAAAAATTATCCATAATTTAAAAATATATTTAAAATAAAAAGATAATTCCTATATATATTGTGTTTTTATCCTTCTTTTTTTTGAACAATATTGTGTTGTTATGCAAAAATATATATTTTAATAAAATGGTTAAAAGTTTAAAAACAGAAAATACGTAACTAAATATTAAGTAAAATTATTAATTCTATATAATTGAAAGAGAATATCTAAGATTTATATATTATTTATTAATAATAAATATAGTGTACAAAGGAATTTTAAAAATTTCTAATAGATAAGAATTTTCAATGAAAACATAAATAATAATTTAAAATTGTAATTTTTTAATTAGTAATTCATGTATTAATAAGTAATTATAAAATCTCTATGCCCGCACATGCGGGCGAAACACCTAGTTTTATTGTATTAAAACATATATTTATTACCTTGATATAATTATAAATAGTACAATTTATATAATAATTATATACTTTATTTTTAAAACTAGGAAAATCGTTGAAAAAAACACTAACAACAAAATTTTACTTTCTTAGATTTTTCTAAGAGGATATATATGAAAAAATACTAATGACAAAATTTTACTTTCTTGAGAAAACAAGTTGCCAAGTCCTCAAGAACAGGACAATTAGCTAAAAGCTTGTTGATAAATTCCTCACTCGGGTACTTCATCTTTACAAGGCTCAAATTTTTAAAAGATGGGAAAGAAGCTGGCAAGGAAGACAAGAGTCATGTTACTTAGTTTCAACGTCACAAGCATCCTACATCCTCCGGCATACCAGCTCCATGGAAGTAATGACCGGAGTCAAAATGCAAGGGGTATTAATGTCGATATCTAACTCATGCACAGAGCGTTTAACAGCTGTTCTAACCCATACCCCAATATCTACGGCAGTACCAGACTCCCGATCAAGTTTTAAACGCAAACATTCTAGAACTGGAGCCTCGTGTAACAGCAAAGAACAGTACAATTATATATTCTTGCAGTTACAATTTGTAACTAATTATTTATGTTCTTAGAAAAATATGTTAGCCCTTTAAAATTGTGCAAACTTATGTTAACTTCCAAGCGCTTTATCAGATTTTGTTTATGTTTGACAACCAAAAAACATACATCTTCATTTTAGCTTTTGTTTGATCTTTTTCATTTCAAAATATTCTGACCAAAAATTTAAATTTTAAAATTCTTACAAACATCAGGGCCGTCGAGCGAGTCAACGTCTAGTGTATAGTTAAATTGCTAAATAACATCTTTGGACCCGACAGTCATTGCCACAAAAAAAGACACGTACGCAGATATTCTTCTTGACTACTGGGGATGATGATGCTTTTATGTATTTTTCTTCTAGGCAGAGAATAAAGAGGAAACATAAGAAATTCATAACCCTCAAATAATTAGGAAAAGAAAGGGAAAAGAAAAACAGCAAAAACTGTAATAAGCATATCTGATGAGATTCAGATCAAAACGAACCAACAAGATGTAAAGCTTCAGTCGAATGCTAGATGGCAGTTGGGTGAACGCCTAGAGAACAAAGATAACTCCTTGAGCATCTCAAGTTTCTTGTCGGAGTCAGTGGTTTCCGAGGAGATAGCCACCTTCTTCAAACATCTTCCATTCCTTAATATGAATGCTGCTACTTCTTTTTGTTCTTCTGTTCCTTCATATTTTACCCATTTAAGAGTTTCAAGACTCGATATCAAACATTCAGGAACTGATTTCGGTTCATTCCAGCAGGGGCGCGGTTGTTCATCACGTATGTCATGACACTGGTATCAAATGACGGGACAGATGCAGTGCGTTACAGATCATACCAACAGAAAAACCAATGAAGAAAAAATGAATGATTTGAGATGAAATATAAGTACCTGTCGGAGTTTGATGGCCCTTAACTTAGGGGAATCTCTGAGTACACACATAAGTAGATTCAACCATTCTGTCGCACATGTGCATATCTTTAAATGCACAAGACGGTGGAAGACACTACCATCAGAATATGCATCCTGCAATAAGAAAACAGAATTAAAAACATGCAATATTAATGGCAACATGTTTTCTCACAGGAACACTCTTTCTGATGATGGAATAATTAATACCTTTGAGTATGATAAACATAAATCGAGATGCTTCACTGAAGTAATAGAACTCAGAATTTCCGTAGAAGGGTAATGATTAACGAAAACATCTGCGTCTACAATATTAGGCATATCTTTCTCAACGATACAAAAACTGCCACTATAATCATAAAGTTCCAATAGCTCCAAAGAAGGAGCATCTATCACAAATCCATCTTCATCTTCTGTACATCTATCTGATGATTTATACAAAGATGCAGTCCTGAGGGAAAGAACCTTAACTGTGAAAATCGTAACATTGTCATCGTTACATTGTTCCACTTCCAAATCTTCAAGAACATGACAACTGGATAAAAGCCTCCTGACAAACTCATCACCGGGGTACTTCACAGATAAAAGCCTCAAAGTTTTGAGGGTTGAGAAAGAAGGCAAGGTAGAAGCATCCGTAAGAGTCACACTCGTTAAATTCAAAGTCACAAGCATTCCACAGCATGTGTATAAACTCCTTGGGAGTATAACAGGGGTTGTACTGGAAGCACAGTCGATATTGATTTTCAGGTAACGCACACGGCGTTGAACAGCAATTGTAATCCATAATATAATATCAAGGACATCAAAAGTTTGAGTAAGTTCGAAATGCAAAGTTTCTATCGGTGCCTCGTGCAGAATCAAAAAATAGTCAACAAAGCGCGAAAACCTTCTAGTATCAATATTTTGATAGCTATCGTCGTCGTCGTCGAACACAAGTTTTGGCACTGACTTCCAAAGAGCTGCCAACGTTTTGACAAAACCATAGTGGCCACAACATCATTAGCAGTAGGCAGTTCTGACAGTATTCTCAAGAGAAGATCTTCAGGCAATTGACTTATCATATCCATGATTTAGCTGTCAAAGCGAGAGAAGCCCCAAACCAGACACGAAAAACCTAAGAACATTGAAAATACAAACAAGGAATGTTAAATCGTAAAGTATGTGTGTGTCTCATGAAACTAACAAATAAGTCATAAGAAACAGCACAAGGTTGGAAAAAAAGGTCGAAGTAAACCCTAGCGTGGTGCACAAACCACAAAGATTAAAGAGAAGAAAACAAAACCAAACTCATCGACAGCTAAAAGCTTCAGATTATTGTTCACAATATGACTTTTTTGAAATCGAACAAGTACTTGTACTTGGAATCAGAAGAGATTCATAGAATAGGTAAATACCTAGAAAGTGGAAACCCCTCCGGTGACACCTTTTTCCTTTTGAAATATATTATATACTAGTGGTATTCCTGCGCTACGCATCGGGTTTTTATGTTTTATTCTTAAATGAATTTACAATTCATTTTATGGTTTTAGTAAAAAAAATATGTTCAAAAATATAAAAATGAGAATATGTTGAAAGTGAATAATATTTTTTTCCCGATCCATTTGATAGCAGTTAACGACCATGGTGTATGTATTATTTTGTTTTGAATTATTTAGTTCAAAAAAGAATAGCATAAATGGTTGTTACTAATACATTTAATAAAAGTAGAATAAAAAAACGATAGTCGTAACAAAGTTAATTTAATTAGAATTTAAACATAAAATAAAATTGATGTTTTATTTAAAGCATTTTCAACTTATTACTATTTTTATTTATATAATAATTTTTAAAGGTAAAATTATTCTAATCTATCTCTATTTTTTTCTATGTAATTCTTGTCGTAATTTTTTTTGTTTTACAGATTTATTGGAATAAAAAGCATTTATTAAAAGTTCTTTCTCTTTAATCGAAAGAAAGGTTCTTTGGTTACAACTGGATTTTATTGGCAAGTTACTAACAACTGCTTTTGAGAATCTTTTACCTTGTTCTATGTTCTTTGTTTTTCTTGGGATAATTTTACTGATCATGGCGTCTGTCTGTTATTTATGGAGTCTATAAATTCTTGAGATTTGTGTAAATGTGTCTTGCATTTGGAGTAATTATTTATTTTCTTTTTCAAGGAATTAGTTCACTTGTGGATACAATAAATTCTTGCTATTTGTGTAAACGTGTCTTCATTTGGAGTAATTATTTATTTTCCCTTAAAACTTTTTTCAAGGAATTAGTTCACGTAGAAGTAACGTATCTGTAGTAGCATTGTCTTTTTTCAATTTGGCCCTTCTTTCACTACATTATGAAACTCACGTAGTTCATTTTAAAAAACGCTCTATTTCTTCAGGAAAAAAAGAAGTAATGATGTTAATAAAGAGTGGATCTATTTGGCAATTACTAAACCAGTGCTCGTGTATCTTTGACATTGTGCTCTGCCTCCATTGTTTTTATGGATCATGTTTGATTTGCTACATCTGTAATCATTCGCAGATGGTTACCTGTGATGCGAGTATCTCCTGAGAATTTTCAGTCATCTTTACTTATTATTTTACTATACATAGTGAACTCTGTTTGATTGGACATGAACACATCAACCTGGAAATGTTAAATGTACAAAAGTGATATTTTCAAGTAGTTTTGTGAATTAGTAATAATTCCATTACACAATAACAGCAATCCATTGTTACTAGTGAAACATACTTGTATCGGTCCTGGAACTGTAATGCTAATGAAACATAAAGCAAGATACAATCATAAACAGGAAGTTGAGAAAATGTCTAAATAGCATTGTTATTTGAGAAAAAGACAAAAATAGCATTAAATCAATTTTTTGTTCCCAGACTAGCATTCAAGGTCAAAAGTCACAAAAATAGCACTTAATGTTTTATCAAAAGTCACAAACTTAGGGTTTAGAGTTAAAGGATGGAGTTTAGGATTTAGGGTTTAGGGGTTAGGGTTTAGAGTTTAGGGTTTAGGGTTTAGGGTTTAGGATTTATAGTTTATAGTTTAGGGTTTAGAGTTTAGGGTTTAGGGTTTAGGGTTTAGGGTTGAGAAATGAAGTTTTGGGGATAAGATTTCAAATTTTGAAAAATAAAAAAATTAAAATTTTCAAAGGATAAACTTAGAAATGTGCTATTTTGGTCATTTTAGTTTTTGAGTGCTATTTTTGTGATATAAACTTAAAAAGATGCTATTTTGGAGATTTGCCCTTGTTATTTGCTAAGAACTTTATAGCCATAATATATTACTGTAACTGTACGACTAAGAGAATAATAAAATTGTGATCCAGTAGTAGTTAAAAAAAAAAGACTTTATCAATTTGCCATTTATATACAGAACCGTTAGTGAACCGATTCCCCCAACTCGAATCAGGCTCGTAAGCATATATTTTTTGTAACTTCATTTACTTGGGGGTTTCATGGATTCAGAAATGTGAACAGTTAAAACAATTCTGTCTTTTCATGATCTAAGAAAAGAAAGAAATAAGAGTGAACCATCATGGTCTCCACCCAAGCAAGAAGAAAAATCTCGTTGATTCAAATGTTCTTCAGAGCCGTGTAATCACGTCTCAAGAATTTCAGAACTTCCTTCCAGCTTGTTTCATGGAAGTAGCTCATACCCGCTCTCATTTCATCTTGTGGTGTAGGTGGAATTCTTCAGCTTTCATCCTTGAGAAAAGCATCTTGAATCTGTTGCAACAAATACAAAGTTTTAGTATAGTTCATTGAGTTCTTTTTATCTTTCTTTGTTTTTGTATACCTCTTGTTGCAGAGCTTCATTGAGTTCTTTTTATCATTAGGAGTAAAGTTCTTTACATATAACTATGTAAAACAGTCACATATCCTGCAAACTTTTGGAGCAAAGGCCAATGATTGGATTGAGTAGAATGAGCGGTTGAAACCAGGTCAACATTGAGAGCATCAAAGACCTCTTCAAGAAGCTTTTTAAGCAGCAAGGGCCTCTTGAGAGTCTCTTCAATGTAGGATTATGTTGTTGCAAGGCCTCATCTGCAAAAATATCAATCAAACATTAAAGAGACATAGAGAACAGAGGAAGTTAAGATTTTGCAAGTTACTTTACCTGAAAATCTGGAGAAAGTTTTTGACTTTACGGAATGAATTTTGAGAGATTCTTAAACAGTGGAAAACAAATAAGAAATAGAAATCTAAACCATGCTGCATAGCTCAAAAACTCATAGCCTAAAGGGAAAAGGAGAAAGTGCAGATCTGTCGAATCTTGTTACTACATAGTCAATGTAAAAAGAGGAGCCAAATCTTCTCATTAAGCAGAAGCATGTGAACTCCCATCAGCTCGCCTTTTTTCTTAAACATTTTGTGCTTCCCAGAAATGCAGAAGACACATCACCACTGTTAGAGAGCAACAACCGGAATTCAAATTAAAAAGAAAAATATGAGATGAAACCATTGTTACTTTCTGTGTGTGTAAGGAAGAAGAAGGGTTGAATCTGGTGAAGTAAGGAGAGTTCGAGTTTTCTTCATCCCTTTTTATAGCATTCGAAATTAGGGGTTTGCGATGGACGTTATGAAAGGGGTATTAAAATCAACATCGTGGGAGAAAGCTTGAATGAGAGAGTCAATGTCCAAACTTTATGAGAAGGTTTCAATGACGACGAAGGCGGTATACAACTCCGTTAAGTTTTCAGTGTTGGGGTCTACTGGATGTGAGCAGAGGAAGATCGACAACGTAAGGTCTTGACTGTTAAATTTTTTTCTTTAATTGTCAGATTGGGTCATGACAATCAAAACGGATACGGAATACGCATCACATGAAGAGAAAGGAAGCGACGGCTGAGTTCGGTTTGAATAATATAACAGCAAAACGCGATAGTCCCACAAAACAACAGAAACAAAAGATTTGTAAATTATTATTGAGTTGACACGTGGCATAATTTGCCATTCCCTCAGTAGTGATGTGGCTCAAGGACGAGAGAGAAAAATCTCTTTTATTTATATAGATAGATATGAAACCAAATATTTTAATTTGATTTGATTCAGATTTCCACTAAAAAGTAAAATCAAAGACTCTTAATGTATAAAATATATAAATTACCTACAAAATGAAAATGAATTTAAATTATTATTAGATAAGTGGTTAAAATTAATAATAATTAGAATTATCCAAAATCTAAATATATATTTTAAATAAAAAGATAATTCATATATATTGTGTTGTTATCTGAAAAATATTAGTTAATAAAAAGTTAAAAATTAAGAAAAACAGAAAGCACATATAACTAAATATTAATGAAGTAAAATTCTTAATTTTGTATAATTGAAAATATAATGTTGAGTGATTTTTAAGATTTACATATTTATAGTAAAAAAGTGTACAAAGAAAATTTCAAAAAATTATACGTAAGAACATTCAAATTAAAATATAAATAATAATTGATTAAAAAAGTAAACATAAATAATGATTGGGCAATTGTCCAAAAGAACACCTTTCAAGTTTATGTCACAAAAATGACACCAGGAAATGAAAGTCACAAAAATGACATTCATTAAAGGGCAAAATGTCACTACTACCCTTGTGTTATAAGAATAAAAAAAAACAATTCATTTCTTCACTCGCGACTCTTCGAACCGTGTCGTCTCCGGCTCGGGAATCTTCATACCCTCACCGGCACTGTCGTCTCCGGCTCGCGAATCATCTCTCTATAAGAGAATTTCATATGATGACAGGCTTGAAATGTAGTGGTGCATTAGAAGGACCACGAAGGGAAACAAATAGATTTAATTGGGAATTGCTAAAGGGGCGTAGTCATAAGTTAAGTGACGTGGTGGAACAGCTCAGAAACACAAGAGAAGATGCTTCTGAGGAGAGAGTATGCCTCGCAATGCTCATCCTGGTAGAGAGCATATTATTGCGGAAGAGCAAAGGAGGGAGTTTTCCTTTGGAATATGCGAAAAATGCACAGGATATGACATATCCATGGGGGAAAGAGGCTTACATTGTGCTCCTGAAGTCAATTCAAAACGCTGTCGCGAATCATTTGGAGAATAAATCCAAATTTGAGTTGCAAGGTTATCCTCTAGTATTCCTTCTTTGGATACTAGAGTCGATTCCTTTGCTAAGGAATAAGTTCAGTAAGTGTGTACCAACAGTTGAGGTTCCTGGGCCGACTTACTTGTGTGAAAAATACACTGAGGTAGAGAATCCATCACTTGATAGGGTTTTACAGGTTGAAGCTGATACAAAGGTAAGCTTTTCCAAGTATATGTTTCTCAGTTTATTTGGCTTCTTCTTTTTAATATGTTTCTCATTGGTCTTTTTTAAAATACTCTCAGCTGAAGGTCCATTGCATACTACCTTCTATTCCTCATGATCCAGAAGATGATATCTCCATTGAAGACAAATATAGTGACGAGCTGGAAACACTGAAAGATGTAACAAAGAAAGGGTACAAGCTTACAGCCGATGACTGGGAAAATAGGTGTGTAGACACATTTGAAACATTGGATGCTCTTATTCAAATGATGGCAAATAAGGAGACTGGCCAAGCTTCTACTCCGATTGATGAGGATTCAGTAAATGAAAAAGTGAACAGGATCATTGAGGTAATGGAGGAGAATCTGAAGAGCATGAAGGATCGAATGTCATTACTGGAAGAAGAAAACATGCATCTTAGAGCCTGTGTGTCAGAGTTGGAAGAAAACAACAATGTTTTTCCCACTAACGTGACACAACAGGTAAATTCTC
>NC_027749.1:10093627-10097307 GCF_000695525.1 Brassica oleracea var. oleracea | reverse complement strand
GACGACGGAGAGACGACGACGATGACGACGAGGGAGAGACGACGACGGCCAAAGACAGCGATGAGGAAAAGAAGAAGCGATGAAACGAGGACGGCGACAATTGATTTCAAATTTTTCTTTTTAATTACTTAAAGAAGAGGGCATAAGGGTAAATTACCCATTTAGTGAAACCTATTTTTGTGATTTCTGATCCTGAGGGCTAGTTTGGAGAGGAAAACTTTGTTTGATGTTCTTTGTGTCATTTTCTCATAATAATTTATCATTATAATATTTTAATTAGTAAAGAATGTATTAATAAGTAACTATGTCCGCATAGGCACGCAAAACGCCTAGTTTCAGTAAAAAGTAAAATACTAGTTTCAATAAAAAGAAAAATCAAAGACTCTTTAAATATATATGCTCAATTAATATTTAATTTGATTCAAATTTACATTAAAAAATGGAAAACCAAAGACACATTAAATATGGCAATTTCCCCTAATTAAAGACTCTTTTAAGGATTTGATCTTCATATTTAATTTGTGTTTCTCAAAAAGCAGAAACAGTGGACCACTGGGAACACAAAGCAAACCAACCCAAACGAAAAGATTTTTATTTAGACTATTGAA
Organism: Brassica oleracea var. oleracea; assembly: GCF_000695525.1. Classification (NCBI taxonomy): domain Eukaryota; kingdom Viridiplantae; phylum Streptophyta; class Magnoliopsida; order Brassicales; family Brassicaceae; genus Brassica; species Brassica oleracea. The sequence goes on along the minus strand of NC_027749.1, from coordinate 10,096,699 downwards.
TATGTCTTAATTTACCCTTAAGGATCTAGTGACTTCAGTCGAATGTCAGATGACAGGAACTTGAACACCTTGATAGAAATGACAACCCTTTGAGCATCTCAAGTTTCTTGACCGGATCCGTCGATGAAGAGGAAATAGTTGCCTTCTTTAAAAATCTTGCGTTTCTAAAAATAAATGCTGCTGCCTCTTTCTCTTCTTCTGTTCCTTCGTATTTAACCCATTCCAGAGTTTCAAGACTCGTTAACACACATCCAGGAACTGAGCTTGGTTCCTTCCAGCAGGACCGCTGTTCCCCAGTTCGAATGTTATGGTACTGAGATGTTAGAAGAACAACACATTGATTATCTCATCATAAATGGACTGAATTATTTTGGCTTTATGATATACAAGTTTATACCTGTTCAATCCTGAGGCCTTGTAACTTAGGTGAATCTTTGAGCACACACAAAAGTAGATTCAACCACTCTGTCTCACATGTGCATATCGTTAAATGTACAAGATTGTGGAAGACAATACCAACAGGATATTCCTGCATAATAAGGAAATATAATGCAAACAGATTGACTATATCTAAAACAAACAGAGATATGAAGATGGTGAAACAATATAAATAACATTTTACCTTTGAGGATGTTAAACATAACTCGAGCTCCTTGACTGAAGAAAGAGAAGTCAACATCTTCCAGGGACGACGATAATTAATGTCGAGATTCACATACACAATCTCAGGCATATAACTTTCGACGACACAAAGCTCACCGCAATGATCAACAATGTCAAAGCTCAACAGAGAAGGAGTATCTATCACAAAACCATAAGCTTCGTCATCATCCGTGTCTGGTCGTTTTCGCAATGATAAACTCTTTAGAGACGGTATTTGAACAGCGAGAACGGTCACACCGTCACCACTACACTGTTCCACAGCCAAGTCGTCAAGAACAGGACAACTAGCTAAAAGCTTGTTGATAAATTCCTCACTCGGGTACTTCATCTTCACGAGGCTCAAATTTTTAAGAGACGGGAAAGAAGCTGGCAAGGAAGAAGCGTCCACAAGAGTCATGTTACTTAGTTTCAACGTCACGAGCGTTTTACATCCTCCGGCATACAAGCTCCATGGAAGTGTGACCGGAGTCAAAATCGAAGGGCTGCTAATGTCGATATCTAACTCGCGCACAGAGCGTTTAACGGATAAAAAATTACTGAGCTGCTTTTGCTTCCGAATCTCTCTGTAATTTTCGCTGGAACCAACAAAAATATAAGTCGTAAGCAGCTGAGAATAACAAATAACACTGGAGACAATCAAAAATCCTAAAGAGTAGATAAAGAAATGGAAACACACCGGATACTGTAGAAATGCCGCGCGCCGGAGATGCTTAGTACGAAAACTAATCAGTTCACGAACTGGTTCATTTCTTTTCAGATCAAATACAAATTATTTAAGACGAAGAGTCAGAAGACAAATAACACTAGTCTTTCGCTGTACAGCCAAGAACGTCTTTGTAACAAACCCTAAAATCCCAATGTTTTGAGAGCTGGACCGTCGCGGATTGGTACTGTTTCTAGGTGGCTGGTCAGACCGGTCTACCCATTCAACCGAATTTTCATTTTTTATATATCTTTCAATAATATAATATTCCCTCCGTTCCAATTTAAATGAAATTTTAGTTCAAAACACACATATTAAGGAAAATATTATTTTTATTCAAAGTATTTAATTAACAAAAATTAATGATATTCATAAGAGTGAATACAAAGCAATTAATTTATTTTTTTAAATTAATTAATTATTTTATTAGTTTTTTACACTAAAAATCTAAAACAACCGAAATAAAATACTCATTCTATAAATTCATCTAATTAGAAATGAAAAAGTATATATGTCTGGGTTCTACGGGAATATTAGGGGCTTTAATAAATTCTCTAAGCATAAGATAGTTAAGGAATGAGTGATGAAGTGTGGGTTTCAGTTTGGGTGTTTAATTGAAACGCGTGTGAAGGAGAATAAAGTGAAGAGGATATTGGAGGATGTTTTTCCTGGATGGTCTTAAATTAAAAATTATGAGTACAGTCGTCGGGGTAGACTATGGATAGTATGGAGTCCAATGGTGAGAATTACTCCATGTTTTCAGAGTGCGCAGTTAATAACGTGTTCTGTTTTATCGGAGGAAGGGGTAGATGAGATTTTATGTTCATTTGTATATGGATTCAATCTGGAGGAAGAAAGAATGGAGCTTTGGAAGGATCTTAAGGATCACCAGAATTCTCCTTTAATAAGGAAATCTCCTTGGATAGTGCAAGGGGATTTCAATGAGATTCTTAATGGATGTGAGCATTATGTGGAGGATGATCCTCATGGTTCTTTGAGAATGCAGGAGTTTCAGGACACTATGAAGTATTGTTCTCTGATAGACATGTCGTATCAAGGGCCACGTTTTACATGGTGCAACAAAAGAGAAAATGGAGTCATACGTAAGAAGTTGGATCGCACATTGATGAATGAAGTGTGGATGAGGTTGTTCCCTCAATCATATTGCATATTTGAGGCTGGAGGTTGCTCGGATCACCAGAGATGCAGGATAATAATTAAGTCAAAACTAATGAAACCGAAGAAGCCGTTCAAATTTGTAAATGCTCTGGTTGATATGCCAGATTTTATTCAGCGGGTTGAAGGTTTTTAGATGGAGACTGCACCTCTGTATAATTCTACTTCGGCATTATTCAGGTTATCAAAGAAGCTTAAGGCTTTGAAATCAGTTCTGAAGAGTCTAGGTAAGGAGAAAGTTGGAGAAATCATAAAGAAGACAAGGGAGGCTCTTCAAACACTCTGTGCAGTTCAAGAGACGACTCTGGCAGATCCTAATCAGATTAATATTCAGGCTGATGATATTCCGTGTTTTTAACGGTTTTAAACTCGTTTTGGAGCAATTAAATGGTCGGTTTTAATTAATGTTTTGGTCTATTTGATGCGTTTTGGTGTTCTTAAGTGTAATATGCAGGTTACTAGATAGCTTGAAAGAAAAGAACGCATTCGGGATTTATTCAGAAGCAAGATGGACCGAACAATGGACCGAA
>NC_027749.1:10087416-10088733 GCF_000695525.1 Brassica oleracea var. oleracea | reverse complement strand
CGGAACCCGATCTCGCCTAAGGACAACAAAATAGTCAGGCTCGCGACTTTAAACAAGCGCTGAGTGGGAGGCAACCCACATGGTTTGATTTTCTTTCTCTTTTGTGATTATATTTTCTTGTGTGAATTGATTTTTGGTTGTGTTTTTAGATGATTTTTAGGCATGTATCACGATCAGGCATAGATCGATCGATCCACGACACTAAGATCGGTCGATCCAAGGCACGGATCGGTCGATCCGGGACACTAAGAGCGGTCGATCCAAGTCAAAGATCGGTCGATCCATAATTATGGGATCGGTCGATCCAAGGTAAGCCATGTCCGGTTTGATTTCACTCAAATTAAACCGGAAAACACCCATACAAACACCCACATCTCGAAAATGTCGATCAAAATTGATGAAATTTCATCTTCCCCTCCTCTCAAACTCTCTCAAACCTCTCAAGAACATCCAAAATCGATTTTCATCATTTCTCAACCGATTTTTGTAATTCTTGGTGCTAAACTCATTAGTTTTTCAAGCTCTATCCGTTTCTACCATCAGTTTTCATCAAGGCACAGGTATGACTTCCTAAATTTGGAATCTAAAATCGCCCTAGGGTTGGATGTAGGGGAATCTCCAAATTCTAAATGGAATAGCATCTAGGATGGTTTATTTGTGATGATTATACTCATGGGTTACCTTGATTGCCAATTTGTGGGTTGATTTGCGATTTAAAAAAAAAAAAAAAAAAAATTATTTTGGAGTTTAATTGAAAAACGAAAATGGGAATGGAGTGTGATATGTTATCTTGAGTTTTGAGAAGAGATGTGTGCTAAATTTTTACATGTTTAGGGGATTGATCAAAATTGATTTTATAAGAGTATTTTTCTATTTGTCTCTTACTTGGGTTTTGATGAATCAATTTTGCAGATAATGCCTAAGAGACAGAAGAACCAGGGTGAGCGTGAGAGTTCCTCGGTACAGGCTGCTAGGCTCAGCACAAAGGGCAGGTTCCGAAAGACGGATAGGTCTCATCCTGCGAATCGAGAGATAACACAGCAGTGGGATGTACATGATGACGATTTCTATGAGCAGATGAGGGGAGTGGAAATATGTCCGTCGCGTTTCGCTCACAGAGACACTACAGATGCATTGGGGATAACCGAGGATATTGAAGCCTTGTTCGAGAAGATTGGCCTGGGGTACATCTTCGATCTCCACTGTGATTGCTATGCTGATTTGACCAGGCAGTTCCTCGCATCAGCCCGCCTCTACCATCCTGACGAGGACAACCCGGTAGCTGATAAGGCGATGTTCTCCTTCATTGTGAACAGG
>NC_027749.1:10080797-10081099 GCF_000695525.1 Brassica oleracea var. oleracea | reverse complement strand
TTTTTTTTAAAAAAAAAAAAAAAAAAAAAAAAAAAAAAAAAAAAAAAAAAAAAAAAAAAAAAAAAAAAAAAAAAAAAAAAAAAAAGAGAAAAAAGAGTTCATGTTTATATCTCATTCAGTAGATTTGATTTAGACATTTTATTTTTATTTTGTGTACTAGAGATGATGCTTTATTTTAATTTGGGGTTAGAGTTTGAGATTTATTGGGTTTTGATCATTTGAGACTTGAGCAGTTCGAAAACATGGTTATCAATATACTCGGTCTCTCCAGCGATTTTGCATAATGTTTTGCATTTTTTTTT
>NC_027749.1:10072785-10080034 GCF_000695525.1 Brassica oleracea var. oleracea | reverse complement strand
CCTGAGAATTCCCAATGCCCAACGTTTGTTTTAAAATAGTTTTCAAATCGTTTAAATAATCTTTTTACATGCTTGTTTATGCTTTGTGACACCTAAGAAAATTAGATAAAAATCATCAAAAATATATCTTGATTCGCTGTAGCTATTAACTTGTCTGCAACTCTACGTGTGATCATCGGTCCCTGTGGATTCGATCCCGCATTACTACTGCGTACTTTACTGTGCACTTGCAGTTAGATAATCGGGTTAAAACTCGAGACATCAGCTGAGGCTGCTGCATATAGAAGATGGTTATTTCTATCTACTCTGGAAGAAAGAGTAATTAGCCAGAGAGCCAAAATCCATTGGTTAGAGGTGGGAGATGGAAACAATAAGAGTTATCACAGAGCTGCTAAAGTGAGGGAGGTTCGGAATTCGATAAGAGAGATAAAGAGGTTGGATGGATCGATTGCAGATACTCAAGAAGATATTAAAAAAGAAGCCGTAGATCATTTCTACAACTTCTTAACTCACACTCCTCTGGATTTCAGAGAAGCTAGTGTGGAGGAATTGAAGTTGATTCTAAACTATGAGTGCTCTGAGGAAGATAGGAGTATGTTAACGAGAGGTGTCACAGAGGAGGAAGTGAAGCGAGTCCTTTTCTCCATGCCTGCAGATAAATCTCTGGGGCCAGATGGGTATACAAGCGAGTTTTTCAAGGCGTCTTGGAGAATTGTTAGAGGGGATTTCGTGGTAGCGATCCAGTCATTTTTTGATAAAGGTTTCTTGCCAAAAGGTATTAACTCTATCATTTTGGCTCTTATTCCTAAGAAGACTGATGCTATATCTATGAAGGATTATCGCCCCATATCCTGCTGTAACGTGATTTATAAAGTCATCTCTAAAATCTTGGCAAATCGCATGAAAGGTCTGCTCACTTTATCCATTTCTTTGAATCAGTCTGCGTTTGTCAAAGACAGGCTACTTATGGAGAATGTTCTTCTGGCATTGGAGCTTGTGAAAAGTTATCATAAAGATTCGGTAACAGAGCGATGTGTAGTGAAGATTGATGTGTCTAAGGCGTTTGATTCAGTGAAATGGGTCTTTCTGTTATCAGTGCTTGCGGCTCTGAACTTTCCGGAGAAGTTTATTGTATGGATCAAGAAGTGCATCGAGTTGGCTTCTTTCTCAGTTCAGGTTAATGGGGAACTGGCCGGTTATTTCAACAGTAAGAGAGGCTTGCGCCAAGGTTGCTCCTTATCTCGATATCTCTTCGTAATCTGTATGCAAGTGTTATCAAAGCTCTTAGATAAGGCTGTAGCAGAAAAGTGAATAGGTTTTCATCCATACTGCAAGGAGTTAAGCTTGACACACACTTGCTTTACGGATGATGTTTTGATTTTCTCTGATGGGAAGAAGTATTCTATTGAGGGTATTCTAGCTGTGTTTCAAGAGTTTGCAAGGATATATGGCCTTAATATCAGTTTGGAGAAGTCGTCACTGTATATGGCTGGGGTTAAAACATATGATAGTGAGGCTATTTTGGAGCAATTTCCTTTTGAAGCTGGTACTCTTCCGGTACGTTATCTTGGACTCCCACTGCTTACTAAGAGAATGAATGTTCATGACTACAGTCCACTCATCTCTAGAATAAGGAATATGATCTCTTCTTGGACAGCGAGGCATATGATTTTCGCAGGTAGGCTTCAACTTATTGGATATGTACTTTACAGTATCACGGCCTTTTGGATGTCAGCGTTCAGATTACCAAGCCAATGTATTCAAGAGATTAATAGTATCTGCTCAGCATTCCTCTGGTCCGGGCCGGTTCTATCTCCTCAAAAAGCTAAGATAGCTTGGGTTGATGTCTGTAAACCGAAAGAAGAGGGAGGTTTAGGACTAAAGAATCTAGCTGAAGCCAATAAAGTGTCATGTTTGAAGTTAATTTGGCGTATTCTATCTGCAAAATCCTCGTTATGGGTAAAATAGATTTGGAAGTATCTTATTAGGAAGGGATCTTATTGGAGTGTCAAAGAGAAGAGCTCATTAGGGTCCTGGATGTGGAAGAAGTTATTGAAACTAAGGCCTCTGGCTAAACAGATGTCGAGAATGGATGTTAATAGTGGCTCTATGACTTCCTTTTGGTTTGATAGTTGGTCGTCGCTGGGAAGTTTAATTGAGCTAACAGGAAAACGAGGTGCAATGGATCTGGGTATTCCTATAATTAGTACGGTTGAGAGTGCTATACAGTTATACCAAACAAAGAGACATAGAAATTCCATTCTTCAGATGATTGATAAAGAAGTTAGGGTGCTTAAAAACAGAGGATTTAATCAACAGGATGATGTCTGACTTTGGAGGAGGGAAAATGGGGAGTTCAAAGAAGGTTTCTCCACGGCGCAAACCTTGAACATTATTAGAGCTCAGTCGTCGAGAGTCTCTTAGTTTAAAGGTGCATGGTTTTATGGAGCTACTCCAAAGTTCTCTTTTCTTGTATGGATTGCAATACAAAATAGATTAGCCACAGGAGACATGATTCTAAGGTGGAACCCTCAGGCTATATCTACCTGTTGGTTGTGTAAAATGGCACCTGAAACCAGGGACCATTTGTTTTTTTTAGTGTGATTATTCACAAGAAGTGTGGTTGGAAACTATCAAGAACCTAGCGGGTAGCAGAAGGATTTATGATTGGTCTAGTGTGGTCCAATTGGTGGTGAATGGATTTCATGGTAGGACTGACATTTCTTCTCCGCTACTGTTTTCAAGTTGTTGCATACGCATTATGGCATGAACGAAATGTGAGAAGAGTGAGCGATTCCTCTTTGCCCGCTCTTTGTCTAGTTGCTAGGTTGGATAAGTTGGTCAGGAACAGGATCACTTCTTTGAGGAGGAAGAAGGGTGGGAAATATGAGAAGGCAATGGAGGTTTGGTTTGGCAGAAGCTAATGGAGTTTTGAATATTGTATAGAAGTTTATAGATTTTGTGTTTAGAGAATGAGGCAGTGCAAAATCTGTAATAAGATTTTTTTTATTAGATTAAAATTTAAAATTCTTTCAAAAACAAAAAAAAAGACAAGATAAACTTCAAGAAAATGCACACAATTTTTTAAATGTTCCATGACTTTTATTACCAATTAAAAAACATATTTGTGACACCAGTTTTTTCTTTACCATTCCTTTCTTTTTCTCATGATTTCCCATAATTCAGTAAAACCGCGCCAGTCATAAACTAAGCATGACTCTTGTTAATAATATTCATCTAAGTAAAGATGCTTCCATACATTTTTTCAGTTCCGAATAACCGGATCTTCATAGACAAACTTCGTAAAACAAAATTGTCCTTGAAGCGTAGATCTAATGTCAATCATATGTTCATCCATATGCCAATTAGCCAATCCTATACTTACAAATTTTGCACAATATATTTTCGGATTGTTTTAGTTTCCTATAAAAATAGAAACCTTGATAAAAAAAGATCCGGTTCCTTGAGGGACAAAAAACCGTGGAAACTGGAAAATAGAAGAGCCAACGAAATGCTGGTTATTGTGCGGTAGTCCAAGGAAAAGAATTATTTTAAATCTCGGGTTTTCTCACCCGGTTAAGATTGAGATACCAGATAGTCTCAAAGTGAAAGTGGATAAGAAGATTAAATTTTTTTGATAAACGTGAAGAAGTTAAGACAATAATGGTCATATTGAGTAGATATGATAAGTGTGAGAGATTGGGCAGTTTGCTGCTACGATAAAGAAGTGGAGGCCGGTAGAGCCGTACAAGGGTAATGAAGTCTCGTATTCAGATGAGATTGTTCATAGGAAGAAATATAAAGATGGAAAAAAGAAGTGATTTTAATATTTTTATCAACTTCTATATATGTTTTGTCTCTTTATGTCAATGTTATATTCGGTACTGCTCAAGCTCATGAATTCGTTGTATTTAGATGGTCTAACCCGACTTGGTCGAGCTAGAGAATTTCTAGTTGTGGAGAATCATCAAGCACAAGAAAATATGTTTCAAAAACAGAGCTTTTTATTTTGTTTTGTTTTAGTAAACTTGACTCACAAGGAACATCAGTGGCTTACCCAAGGGGCTGATAACATTTTATTTGGAAAACGGGAGTAGGTTTCTGTTACGAGTAGATGTAAAAACAATGATCTAAAGAGAAATACTGATTTTACAAGAGAAACCTAATCACAAATCACTCTTAATCACATCTCTCTATCTGATTATTCACTCAAACTCTCGATAACCTTTCTCTCTAGCAAACTACAGCTTAAATAGAAAGAGTAAGCAGCAAGTTGGAGAGCAGCCAGCTCAGCATCCTCCCCATGTGAAATGTTATGTGTTCACGTGAATGCCACCTCATACCCTCATACGTATCATTACCGCCCCCTTTGAAATAAACCTTGTCTTCAAGGTTGAAACAACGAACACCTTCCAATCCTCTAGGCGTTTCCTTGTTACCTCTTTCCAGCTGACCTCCTTGCTCCAAGTCTCAAGCTTCTGTTTTCCTATCATCTCATAAGCATTGTTCAACACCAAGGATAAGGGCTTGTCCATCTTCTCCTGGTACCCTCTTTTGGTGTTCTTTTGGCCTGTTGATGATAGCAATTCAAAGAACAGCTCAACACGTTTCTCCTTTTTTCACAAAGCTTCGCTTTCTTCTGTTCTCTTCGAAGCTTCACTCTCTTGCCGCTTAGAAGGAACTTGTGAGAGACTTCTTCTTGATGAAATTCACTGACGAATATCTCATGTTGCATTTGGCCTTATGATCCTTCTTCCCTTTCACCAACTCTGGCAGTTCCATGGTGACCAGTGAGAGAGACTTTTCATGACCCATATATTTAAATCTTGACACCGGTGTCCTCCTCGTAACAGCAGCAAACAGCCTCGCCTTGATTATTTTCTTCTTCTTTTTCTGCTGAGTGACCTTGAGCAACCATATCTTATGGTCCCAAAGACAGCTATCACTCCTCTCTTCCTTGGTATTCTTTTGCCTTTCAGACCTGTCCTTTCCTTCCATACCCACTGCAACCACCTTTGCATTAAAAACAATTGCATACTCGCAAAGAACTTCACTACCCCTCTTCCTCTTGTACTTGCAACTTTTTATTTCCTCTTGGCTCTTCACAGAGGCCCTTACCCTGGGGACTTTCTTTCCTCTGAAAGTAGACACTAGAAACTCATGAAGCTGTTGAGCCCACCATTCCTTCACGACCTTACAAAATTTCACTTTCCTTCCGATGTACTTAATTGGAGACTTTTCTCTCTTTCTGCTCGTCCGGGACTGCTTATCTACGTCCATATATCCCAGTAACATCACTGCACACATCATTCCCTTGAGGTAAATCATCATCACAAATCCAAGCCCGACACACCCCTGCTTTGACTTGTCTCTCGTTTCCATTTTGATGGAGAAAAACTTTTCATCATGCTTCAACAGACTTTGTAACCGCGGCAGTTTTACACAGCATAAGCAGGCTTCCTTACAATGTCTTCTCTTACACCACCTGAATATCTTCGTAGACAGTGCATGCTCAAGCTTAGAGTTCCATAGGCAAGCGGTCAGATTAGCTCTCTTGTTGATCTGCTTTAAGGGGTTATACTTGATACCCTTCCTTCCCAACTCCATTACTGTCTTAGCTTGCTCCTTTGTATCCATTAGTAACAGCCTTCCTCCAACCACACAGACCGTAATTATCCACTGATAGTTCCCTCCCCGGTTGAAGACCTTACGACTTGTATGTGCACAGCCATGAACACTCTATATCTGGTTTCCTAGCCTTTTTGAATTAACTTTCACTCATTTTGTATTTCCACTCGACTCTCCTCCTTATATATATAGCCAGCAACCGCTCAGACTCCATCTTCTCAAGATCATTCAACTTCAACCATTTTCTGTTCTTCAAGCGAACTCTTCCACAATGATTTATTTTACACCATCCTCTGAAGTTCATTCTAAAGGAACCCCACACTAGTTTAATATTCCTGAAGAATAGAGTTTGGTTACCCGAGAGAAGCTTCTCACGAGCTACACATTTCAACTTTGCTCCTTTTCTCGTAATGGCAGCTGGTCGTAGCTCACCTTCTAGCTTCACAAGACCATTTGGCTGTATCACTTTTCCACTCCAGTAGACTAAAAACCTTTCCTCAATATTTTTCCTTTGCTTCCTTTGCTTGTTTTTGAAATTGCATTTCCTCCATTTGGTACGCTTTTTCTTAACCATGATGTATCTACTTGCTAGTTGTGCATTCATTAAGCTATGTATGTCCTTAATCATCTCCGTACCACACTTCATCTTCATTCTTCCTTTCTTCACCTCTATGAACTTCAACAGCTTGCATCTTTGGTGAGTAGACAGCAATATACATCTTTCTCTTTTCCAACACTTCATTGAACTCTTTCTTTGAATCCTAGACCTGTTCTTCCTCTGAAATTCAGCCATCTCTAAGTTATCCTTCTCATCTTGGTATTTCCATCCCTTAGACTGAGTAAACTCCTTCTTCATTTTAACTTTCTTCCCTCTCAGGTGCATTTTATCGAGCATGTGTCGTGCATACGAGTTCATCACAGCATCCATTTGTTCTTCTCCCTCGTACTGCTCTCCTTCTTTCCCGTTGATGTGACTTTGTGTTAATGAATCTTACTTCTTTTGTAGCCCCATTCGATCACCATTAGAGAGATAGATCTTCTCCTCCGGTAGATTCATTTGCTCTAACTTCTCCGTTGAGAGACCTCTCTCCCCAACAACTTCGATCAAACGCTTCTCAAAACACCCGAGATATGAAGATTTGCTCACCCGCTCTTGGACAACCATGGCCGGCTCTCGGAACTTCACTGTGTTCCTTTTCGGCTATTGCTCCACAACCAACGGTATCAGATTCCTCACACACTGTGGTGATCGATCCATCACTTGATCCATTGCAAAAGTAGAGGGATCGTCACTTGACATGGGTTTCTCGATTTGGCTCGTGATTATCTCCTTGGATTGAGCTTTCTCTTCACTTATGCCTATCGACTTTTCCTTCTTAGTCCAGAGACGCTCTAGACGCTCCACGTTCTCTTCCCAAAGCTGCTTCATCTCCTCCATTTTTTCTTCAAACGAACCGATCCTCTGCACCGTCCGTTCCAGCGCCGTGAATCGTTCGTCCATCTCCATCTCAGTCATCTTCGCTAGCACCATCGTTTCCAGATCGTAGCTTGCTCTGATACCAAGTTTGTTACAAGTAGATGTAAAAACAATGATCTAAAGAGAAATACTGATTTTACAAGA
>NC_027749.1:10024120-10071687 GCF_000695525.1 Brassica oleracea var. oleracea | reverse complement strand
AGTAGATGTAAAAACAATGATCTAAAGAGAAATACTGATTTTACAAGAGAAACCTAATCACAAATCACTCTTAATCACATCTCTCTATCTGATTATTCACTCAAACTCTCGATAACCTTTCTCTCTAGCAAACTACAGCTTAAATAGAAAGAGTAAGCAGCAAGTTGGAGAGCAGCCAGCTCAGCATCCTCCCCATGTGAAATGTTATGTGCTCACGTGAATGCCACCTCATCCCCTCATATGTATCATTACCGCCCCCTTTGAAATCAACCTTGTCCTCAAGGTTGAAACAACGAACACCTCCCAATCCTCTAGGCGTTTCCTTGCTACCTCGTTCCAGCTGACCTCCTTGCTCCAAGTCTCAATCTTCTGTTTTCCTATCATCTCATAAGCATTGTTCAACACCAAGGATAAGGGCTTGTCCATCTTCTCCTGGTACCCTCATTTGGTGTTCTTTTGGCCTGTTGATGACAGCAATTCAAAGAACAGCTCAACACGTTTCTCCTTTTTTTCACAAAGCTTCGTTTTCCTCTGTTATCTTTGAAGCTTCACTCTCTTGCTGCTTAGAAGGAACTTGTGTTGTCCCTGTTTCTGTAGCATACGCCAAATCTGCCAATAAGATCTCTGATTACCTTTTCTGTGCACTGCCTCAGGACCATTGTGCTCACATCACTTCGAGGTGAAGCAGATTCCAAAATCTGGTTTTCAAGAACGTGTAACAAGAACACAAAACCACATAAGCTCTTAGAACTCGCCTTCTTCCCTGCCATTCTTGGTGGAGATAGCCTCTCATCCAAACATAGCTCATTATAGATCAGCTTCTTTCTGACTTTAACTCTCTTCCCGCTTGTGAGAGACTTCTTCTTGATGAAATTCACTGACGAATATCTCATGTTGCATTTGGCCTTATGATCTGATTGGAGGATTTTCAAGGCTCCTAATCAAATGTTATAGTATAAAGGATGTCAAACCATTTCTAAGTGATTCTAAAGCAAAGGGAATGCAAGACCATGCTTAATCTAAGTGCTACCAGTTTTTGAGATGTTTGTAAACTAGATTACTACCTAAAATGCAATAAAGGACAAAGCTTTCTTTCTTATAAAAAGAGAGAACTCATGGGCTATGGGAATTGATCTTGGGTGATCAAGATTCAACCTAAAGGTGTCAACTTTTAACCAATCTACATCTTTCTTAGGCCTAGACACAATACTAAACAAACTCTATCCCTAGATGAATGCTCATTTACCTAGATAACTCAAGCATCAAATTCCTTTGGTTGAATGTTACCTAAGTAATCATTAATCTCAAGTCTACTAGCCATCTTAACACCTTTAACAACAAATCCCTTTGGCAAAGGATGTTAAAAGCTTAGGAGAGTTGGTTCAGGCATTTCATCAAACACCTTCCGGGTATGAAATGCCTAGAGCTCAACTTTAGAGAGGCCAACTCTAAAATTGCATTAAAAGCCCTCTACTAGCAAGGAATAAGATTGATCTATCCCTAAACACCTTAGATCTAGCTTAATCACCCTTAATCTCCCTAACCCATGAATCCAAAAATGACTACTCACTACTCTCCATGATGAGCCCAAGAATCAAAGATGATTTGGTGCTAAACATGATAAGAGATCAAGAAAATCAAGCAATCACAAGAGAGAAAATGATCAAGATAAGATCTTTCACCTAAGAGTTCTTTTGTGATTTGATAGAAAACAAGAGATCCCCCCAACATTAGGTTTAGAGAGTATTTATGTGACTTCTAAAACCTAATGGGCTTGCTTAATCACTTCAAAAGCCCAAATAAAACATAAGTTTTCGACATAAGATAAAACGCGGCGCGGGTACACTAGGTCGCTCCCATAGGTCGCTCCGCAGAACTTGCTTCACCTCTCCAAAACCCCGCGCGGGTGCGTGACGTCGCTCCAAGAGGTCGCTCCAAATCATGAAAGTCGTCGACAAGAAGTTGGGCTTGGAGCGGGTGTATCACCTCGGTGCAAGACGTCGCGCCAACTTCGACTCTTCTGGAGCGGGTGCCGCATGTCGCTCCCGTACCCCGCTCTGGTGCTTTGCTCGTCTAAACAGCATTTCCCACTCCCTTTTTGATCCCAAATGCTTCTAAGTACCTCTAAGAACTCCAATGGAAACTCCACAACCTGATAAAGACTTATGCAATGCAAAAGGAGACTAAAACGCGTGATTCCTAATCTAGATTATCAAAACATGCAAGAAATAGAAAGTTAAAACAATGTAATTATGCAAGATATCAACTCCCCCAAACTTGTATCTTACTTGTCCTCAAGTGACCTTGTAAGAACTCATAAGAGAGAGAGGTTGAAGGTGGGAACTCATAGCCAAAAGTAACACTTCCTAGCACTCAACTTAACATCCTAAAGAAACATAACAAATAGCATGAGCATTCTCCTTATTATACTCTAGCTTCTCTAGGCCTATCCATACTCTTTTTCCTCTACTCAAGTTGCAATACTCTTTACCAACAAGTCCTTTCAATCAGCTCTCACATTGATTCGCACACACACACACAAGGTGGAGTCTCACAAATGGGCACATGATCTCAATCATTTGGCTAGGTATGCAATGGTCTAATATGAATGAAGAGATGGGTTCAAATGTTTTTATTTAAGGGTGGTTATCACTCAAAACAAGGAGCTTGATCATTATGCAAAATTTATCTAAGATTAGAAGCAACTCATGCATACATAGATTCATTCTCATCATTCTACCCCATTTTGTTGTAAATGATCACAAGTTCTACCCTCTTTATCATCATCTCAAAATCAATCTAAACCCCCTCACATCACTCACCCAATGTACAACTCTCTTTTCTTTTCATTTGACCCACTCGCTAGGGATTTTAATTCACTTTCCACAAGCTCTAACCCTTTTTTATTTCCTTCCCCAACTTCTTTTTGATCTTCTTTTTTTTTTATTAGGGGGAAGGTTCTTTGTTACATAATCTAAGATTTCTTATTATTATTATTATTATTTTTTTTTTTATATATATATATATATCCCTAGGAGCTTCATTTTCATATATCTCATCTTTCTCACTCTCCAAACCCAAGATATTGAAATTTAAAACACACAAACCCCTCTCACATCCCCAAATGCTAACTCATTGTGCTAGCAAGAGATGAGAATAAACCTATGTCGCCTCCCCGGTTGAAGACCTTACGACTTGTATGTGCACAGCCACGAACACTCTTTATCTGGTTTCCTAGCCTTTTTGAATTAACTTTCACTGTTTTGTATTTTCACTCGACTCTCCTCCTTGTATATGTAGCCAGCAACCGCTCAGACCCCATCTTCTCAAGATCATTCAACTTCAACCATTTTCTGTTCTTCAAGTGAACTCTTCCACAATGATTTATTTTACACCATCTTCTGAAGCTCATTCTAAGGGAACCCCACACCAGTTTAATATTCCTGAAGAATAGAGTTTGGTTACCCGAGAGAAGCTTCTCACGAGCTACACATTTCAACTTTGCTCCTTTTCTCATTATGGCAGCTGGTCGTAGCTCACCTTCTAGCTTCACAAGACCATTTAGCTGTATCACTTTCCCACTCCAGTAGACTAAAAACATTTCCTCAATATTTTTCCTTTGCTTCCTTTGCTTGTGTTTGAACTTGCATTTCCCCAATTTGGTACGCTTTTTCTTAACCATGATGTATCTACTTGCTAGTTGTGCATTCATTAAGCTATGTACGTCCTTAATCATCTCCATACCACACTCCATCTTCATTCTTCCTTTCTTCTCCTCTATGAACTTCAACAGCTTGCATCTTTGGTGAGTCGACAGCAATAGACATCTTTCTCTTTTCCAACACTTCATTGAAGTCTTTCTTTGAATCCTAGACCTGTTCTTCCTCTGAAATTCAGCCATCTCTAAGTTATCCTTCTCATCTTGGTATTTCCATCCCTTAGACTGAGTAAACTCCTTCTTCATTTTAAATTTCTTCCCTCTCAGGTGAATTTTATCGCGCATGTGGCGTGCATACGAGATCATCACAGCATCCATTTGTTCTTCTCCCTCGTACTGCTCTTCTTCTTTCCTGTTGATGTGACTTTGTGTTAATGAATCTTCCTTCTTCTGTAGCCCCATTCGATCACCATTAGAGAGATAGATCTTCTCCTCCGGTAGATTCATTTGCTCCAACTTCTCCATTGAGAGACCTCTCTCCCCAACAACTTCGATCAAACGCTTCTCAAAACACCCCAGATATAAAGATCTGCTCACCCGCTCTTGGACAACCATGGCCGGCTCTCAGAACTTCACTGTGTTCCTTTCCGGCTGTTGCTCCACAACCAACGGTGTCAGATTCCTCACACACTGTGGTGATCGATCCATCACTTGATCCATTGCAAAAGTAGAGGGATCGTCACTTTACATGGGTTTCTTGATTTGGCTCGTGATTATCTCATGGGATTGAGCTTTCTCTTCACTGATGCCTATCGACTTTTCCTTCTTAGTCCAGAGACGCTCTAGACGCTCCACGTTCTCTTCCCAAAGCCGCTTCATCTCCTCCATTTTTTCTTCAAACAAACCGGTCCTCTGCACCGTCCATTCCAGCGCCGTGAATCGTTCGTCAATCTCCATCTCAGTCATCTTCGCTAGCACCATCGTTTCCAGATCGTAGCTTGCTCTGATACCAAGTTTGTTACGAGTAGATGTAAAAACAATGATCTAAAGAGAAATACTGATTTTACAAGAAAAACCTAATCACAAATCACTCTTAATCACATCTCTCTCTCTGATTATGCACTCAAACTCTCGATAACATTTCTCTCTAGCAAACTACAACTTAAATAGAAAGAGTAAGCAGGAAGTTGGAGAGCAGCCAGCTCAGCATCCTCCCCATGTGAAATATTATGTGCTCACGTGAATGCCACCTCATCCCCTCATACGTATCAGTTTCATCCGAAATCAACTTCACAAGTAGCTGAAGCTCGGGGAGAGAATGATAGCTTCTTGAGCATCTCAAGTTGCTCTTCAGGATCATCTGACATAGCGTGGATTTTCGCCATTTTAGTTTAGGTTAACTTTGAGCATACACGCCAGTGACTCTTCCATTCTGGTTCACATGTACATAGCTCTAGATGAACAAGTTTAAGAAAGGTTGTACCGATGGGAGCCTGCTCAAATAAAAGAAACCTTTTGAATTTAAGTATCATTAACTATTAGGCGAAAGCTCCTATTCCCATAAGTCCAAAAACTACAATATATAATATTAGTTTCATCCTGAGGGTCACTTGATCATGTGATCTCTCTACCTATGATGCTTTACAATTGTGCTAAAGAAACTTAAAACCATATTTGATTAAAGAGAAAAGAAGATTACACTGGAATAGGTTGAACATATTGAAAGATGCTTGACGAAAATGAGAGATCCCAAAAGCTTATCAAGTTTTTCATAAACAATATCAAGATCTACTTCAACTAGCTCAGGCATGTCTTCAGTTAAACAAAAAGAACCGCGATAATCTTATGAGGTTTAAGTACTTCAAAGAAGGAGCATTGATCACAAACCCTAGACAATTTATTCGGAAGATTCTTTCGATGATTTATCCAGAGATAATCTTTCAAAGGAAGGAATCTTAATGGTGAAAATGGAAATAATTGTCATCAGGACAACATTCCACCACCAAATCTTTAAGACTAGAGCAACTGCACAAAAGGGTTTCAAGAGACTTGTCATCTGAGTACTTCACTGATAGAAGTTGCAAGGTCTTTAGAGATCAAAAATAAACTGAAGAAGAAGAAAAAATGTCCGCAAGACTTGCATTAGTAATTTTTATGACAGTCAGTGTTTCGCAGTATATAAGCTCCTAGGTAGGCTGATAGGATTTTCACCAGTGGGATATTCAATCTCTCGAGTATGCACTCTGCGATCAACTGCGGTTCTAACCCAAATCCCAATATCTAAATGACTATAATGAAACTTATTAATCTTCAAACACAAACTTTCCAGAACCGGAGCCTTATGCAATAGCAAAAACCTGCTAACAAACCGCGAATCACTTCCATATTCAACATCATACTTAAGTTTAGGAACCAACATCCAGAGAGTCTCCCACCGTTTTGACAGAACACTAGTGGCCACAAGATATTTTGCCTGATCCTATCCATCTATAAAAAAACCAACAAAACCATGATGGGTGTTAACACTAAGAATTCAGAAAGAAAGAAGAAAAATAAGACAAATCCAGTTCTATACGTTTGCTTGAATTAGCCGTGGAAACAAACAGGTGAATGGTGTGATTTGGATTAGAAATTGGAAGAACTGATAAAGAAGCTAAACCAAATTTGAACTCACATTATGGTAAAGAATTTTAACAGATTTGCATACTTGGTTAATGAATCATGAACTTTTGATGAGAGTTTCTTTTATAGCTGGATGTTTTTTTTTTTTTTTTTTGATAAAGGGCTTATTTTATAGCTGGATGTTACACTAGACTGTGTTTTATTTTTGCAACTTTAGATGCAAATTAACAAAGAAAGGGAATACTTTATCGGAAGGATGAGGAAGCAGCCGTGTCTTCAATTCATACTTATTCTTTTTAAGGTGACTTTAGAAGACCCTACAAAGTGATTGATTGTGGAGTTGGTGAGGAAGATTTTGATCAATAGATAATCACTAAACATTTTAATACTTTTTCGACTTTATAAGACTCTACAAGTGATTGAAATATTGTGGAGTCGGTGAGGAGGATTTTGATCAATAAAAAATGACAATACTTTTTTTAAAAAAAAATTGACTTTATAGAAACGTCAAACAACAGAATGTCACCTTATTAAAACGTTTCTTCTAGTAGGCATGATCTCTTCCTCTATGAGACTTGATCCCCAAGGCTCACGTATAGGAAATTTTTTACAGGACTTTGTATAAACCAAGCATTGATCATATTTCACACCCACAAACCAAATCCAAACTCAGTCAACCAAATGGATCCAAATAATCCAGCTTTTCTGAGTAATCAAGAACTGAAGAATAGTGACAAGCAAGAACATAACTAAAGAGTAAAAACGTAGTGGAACAAAGCCCTAGAAAGCAAGAGTCTTTAATCTTTATGAATCACTATGTGTGATAACTATAAAAAAGGAACATCAATCATTACACATGTACACATACTAGAAAATGATTGTTCATTCGATAGAGAATGTTTTCAGTCGAAATCAACTTGACATGTATGAGTACATTAATAGTGGCAATGAAGACATTGTCGTTAAGCCAACACTCCACCACCAAATCTTGGAGACTAGAGCAGATTGATAAAATGATTTCAAGAGACTTCTCATCTGAGTATGTCACCAATAGAAGGTGTAAGATCTTGAGAGATTGGAAACAAACCGAGGAAGAAAACCCGACACTACTTGCGTTTTAAGTTTTAGGACAAGGAGTGTTTGGCAAGTATAAAAGCTCCTAGGTAGTCTGATAGGATCTTCACTGGCAGAATAGTAAAGTTTTAGCTCACGAACATGTTCGTAATCAACCGCGGTTCTAACCCAAACCCAAACCCCAATGTCTAGAGGATTAAAATTGAAACATATCAACTTTTAAAGAAAAGACTTCAAGAACAGGAGCCCTATGCAATAGCAAAGACATGTTAACGAACTCCGAGGCACTTCCACATTCAAGATCGAACTCAAGTTTAGGAACCAGGGTCCATGTTTTCATGTGTATGCTTTAGAAGTAGACTTTGACTTTATCATGTGGATATGATGAAGAAGATATGGATCATTAGAATTTTCTAATAGGCATAGATCAATAAAGCAAGAACAATAAAAAATTCAAAACCCTCAAATAATATGAATAAGAAAAAGATATCAAAAATATTAATAAGCATATATGTGATCGGACTTGTGATCATGGCTTGAGACGAGTGCAAGCTGACAGGTTTCTAGTCGGAGTCGTGGTTTCCGAGGAGATATTCACCTTCTTCAAACATCTTCCACTTCTTAATATGAATGCTACTACTTCTTTCTCTTCTTCGGTTCCTTCATAGTTTACCCATTCAAAAGTTTCAAGACTCGATAACAGACATGCAGGAACTGAACTCGGTTCATTCCAACAGGAGCGCTGTTCTTCATCACGAACGCAAAAAAGCTGGGACGAATTGACGGAACAGATTCACAGCATTGTAGATCATAACAGATATAATAATAAATAAAACTGAATATTTTGGGATGAAATGTACATAATATACCTCTAGTTTGAGGGCTTTTAAACTAGGGGAATCTTTGAGTACACACATAAGTAGATTGAACCATTCTATCTCAGATGTGCATATTTTTAAACACACAAGACGGTGGAAGACACTACCAACAGGATATGCATCCTGCAATACAAAAAAAAAAGAGCTAAGCAGACATGTTTTCAATGATGGAAAATTACATACTTTTAGTCGTAGTCGAGAAGATATTTTACCTTTGAGTATGATGGTAAACATAAATAAAGGCGCTTCACTGAAGTAATAGCACTCAGAATTTCCGAAGGACCATGATTAACGATAACATTTGCTTTAACAATATTAGGCATAGCACTCTCAATGGTACAAAACCCGCCTGTAATATTATAAACATCCAACAGCTCCAAAGAAGGAGCGTCTATCACAAATCCATCTTCATCATCAATGTATCTGTCTTGTGATTTATGCAAAATTGCACTCTTGAGGGAAGGAACCTTAACTGTGAAAATGGTAACATTGTCATCAAAGCATTGTTCCACATACAAATGTTCAAGAACACCACAACTGAATAAAAGCCTCCTGACAAACTCCTCACCGGGGTACTTCACAAATACAAGGTACAAATATTTGAGGTTTGAGAAAGAAGGCAAGGTAGAAGCATCCGTAAGAGTCACACTCGTTAAATTCAAGTTCACAAGCATTCCACAGCCTGTGTATAAACTCCTTGGAACTGTAACTGGAGTTGTACTGGAAGTACAGTCGATATTGATACTCAAGTCTCGCACATGGCGTTGAACAGCCATTTCAATCCATATTCCAATATCAGCGACAGTAGAAGTTTGACTAAGTTCGAAATGCAAAGTTTCAATCGGTGCCTTGTGCAGAATCAAAGACCTGTCAACAAAGCGCGAAAACCTTCCAGTATCAGTGTCTTCATAGCTATCGTCGTCGAAGTCAATATGTGGCACTGACTTCCACAGAGGAAGCCAACGTTTTGACAAAACCATAGTCGCCACAACATCTTTAGCGGTAGGCAATTCGGACAGTATTCGCAATAGAAGAGTATCAGACAACTGACTTATCCTATCCATGATTTAGCAAGAAGCCGCAAACCAGACACCTAAGCCTACAAACATTAAAAACGAACCAGGGATGTGAAACTGTGAGTATGTGTGTTAAACCAAACAGATAATTCAGTCATGAGAAACGACAGAATGTCGAAGCAAGTCCTAGCTGCGTGGTACACAAACCCCAAAGTTTAAAGACAAGGAACTAAAACCAAACTCATCGACAGCTTGTTGACGAAGCTACTTCTTTAAATCAGAATATTCATAGAATAGGAAAATACCTGGAAAGTTGAAACCCCTTCGGTGACGGTAATGGCTATGAACACCATTTCCTCTTACAATAATTGGAAAACCTTAATTTGAATGGTGCAATTTCCCAAAAAATGATAAGTTGCTCAAATATTTTAATTTGATTCAAGTTTCCATTAAAAAAGAGAGAATCAACGACTCTTTAAATGTGACATATTCCCCTAAAGGCTAAAGGCCTTCTAGCTTCTCTTCGAGAAAAGATAAAAAACTTTTAATTCTAGCGGCCATTGGGAACACAAAGCATACGAAACATAATATTAGTATGTTTTAACTTTTAACTGCGTTGTTAATTCAAAATTTTGAGTTATATAGATCCAACTGTCCAGAAGCTACTCCTTCCGTTTCAAAATAGATAATATTTTGGAGAGATTAAAATGTTTCAAAATATTTGATGTTTTGATATTTTTATATTAGTTTTAGTTTTACAGAAAACTGTGTCACCAATGATGTTTTATAGTAGTTTTTATGATTGGTTGAATTATGTTTACTTTATATTTTTAACGTTACTTTTTAAGAAAAAGAGTATACTTTAATTCTTGTGCATTCATCTAAAACATCAAGTATTTTGAAAGAGAGAGAGTATTTCGTATCTGCTTGTAGTAGTTCCCACTTCCCAGTTTCATTTCTTTTCTTCTTTTTTTCTTATTTGTCAAAATTTTGAATCAAGGTTGCCCAACTCAAGCGAATCAGTATCAATCCAAAAGGCTGCACCGGAAATAAGAAGTTTCATTAATTCAAAACAATGTTTTTAAATTTGGATGGGTAACCGAACCATAAAAGGCTAAAAGCTTATGGATAAATATGATTCGACCAAATTCGATTGAGTTCATTATAAAAACAAAACTATAACTAAATCTATATGTTTCGTTATTTATAATTTCTAATTTTACAAATAGAGTTAAATTTAGTTACTAAAATTTGCTACAGAAATAATCATGAAATAAAATTTTAATATAAACCAAATTACAATTAAATATAAAAATTTAATATCTTGACTATAAGAATTTTTTTTTTGTTTAGTTAAACGTTTCTTCTGAAGTTCTCTGCATGTAAAAGTAGAGATCATCTCTTCCATTATGAGACTTGACACCCAAGGCAAGAACATATCTAAAGAATAAAAACATTGTGGAACAAAGCTAGAGAGTGAGAATCTTTAATCTTTATCAACCACTGTTGTGATACAGACCAAGTATAAACAAGATACATCAATCATTTATCCACACAGGAACACATACTATAAAAAAAAAAACTGAATTGGATCATTCTTCATTCATTACATATTTACATGGGTTAGGGATAGAGAATGTTTTTCAGTCGAAATCAACTTGACATGTAATTGATGCTCTAGGTGAGAATGCTAACTTCTTATCATCTCAAGTTGCTCCTCATGATCATCTGACTCAGTGAATATCTTCACCATCTTCAAATGACAAGAATTCCTCAATATATAAGTCACAAGATCACTCTTGATCTTTAGTTCCTTTGTAACGTCTCCACTCAATTTTTTCAAAACTGGTTAACAGGCAATCCGGTACAGAACCGGGTTCGTTCCAACACCCTCCTTTTCTACAATCCTTATGTGTCTGAAATGAACATTTTGGTATTAGATCGTCTAACCAAGACAAGGAAACATGAGAGATGATAAGTTTACAGAAACGGTTTTATACCCATTTAAGCTTGAGAACTCGTAGTTTAGGAGTCGCTGTGAGCAGACACACTAGTAGATTCCACCACTGGGGTTTACATGTACATATCTCTAGATGAACTAAGTTGTTGAAAAATTGTCCTTCAACCTTAGATTCAGTGTCGCCATATGTTCATCCATATGCCAATTGAAACCAAAATATACTTGCAAATTTTTAACAATATGCCGATTGTTTTAGTTTCCGAGAAAATAAGAAACCTTGATAAAAAAAACAATGATATAACTTATTAAGATGTTTCATTCATTAGGGGTCTGTTTTACAATTTCAAGTCACTGTATTCAGCTTAAATCGCGTATTCATCTTAAATTTTTTAAGTTCTTACCTTTTAGAGTTAAAAGTATACTGAATCATCAGCACCAAAAAAAAAAGAACAATGTGAGGAGCCAGAACAAAAGTCATGGAACATTTAAAACATTTAACAGTATTCTGACTGAAATATTCAAACTCGGGATATCTTTTTGTGGTTTATTAATTAATCTCCACCAATACTGCTTTTTCTGACTTGCGCTTTTTCTTTTACTGCTCACAATATGACGTCTACTTATTTTAATTTTTTTCTGACGGCCTGTTAATTAGCAGAGCTGCATATCTTTAATTTTTTGGTGGGCTTAAACCTGGATTGTGTAGTAGTGTAGTTTTATTTAGGCCCGAGCATAAAATCCCGAATCCAAAATCCGAACTGAACCCGAACCGAAAAATCTGATCCGTTATCCGATCCGAAATGTAAAAATATCCGAACGAGTCTTGTAGGGTGGTATAAAAATATCCAAACCCGAAGTGTTATTAACCGAACCCGAACGGGTAACCCGAAAAATCCGAAATTAATAGTTAATATAAATATTTTGAAATATATATAAGTATTTCAATTATTAAATTCAATATTTGTGGTAATATGGTATATAATAATAAATATTAAAATTTTAATAAATAATTTAAGTAGACAATTAGTTATAAATTAGTATATTATAATTTGCTCATTGAAATAAAAAGTCTACTCTCTATAATGCAATACATATGTTTACAAATAATGTTTGTTTTCGTGTTTGATTTAACATTTTATTGTTATTTTATCAATTTTATGTGTGATAGATTAATTTTTATTTAATTTAGATGTTTTCTTTATGTTTTGCTTCAAATTTTTTGTTTTTTTACTTCGGTTATATCTGAACCGAACTGATATAACCTGAATCCGTATGATACATGATTACTTTAAGAGTTTTAAGACGCAATACAATTTTGAACCGAACTCGAAGTGTTATTATCCGAACCCGACCTGTATTAATAAAATTTTAGTATGGGACCTAGGAGCGTAAATCCGAAAACTCAAAAACCCGAAAAACCCGATCCGGACGCCAACCGGTATCCGAACGCCCATGCCTAGTTTTATTTATATATCTAGTTTGTTTAATTTTTTTTAATATGCTTACCAGCTGTGTCTCCTTAATCGAGACACAGTCTTACGTTGTCTCCTTTTCCCACACATGCACGTCACGTCGCGTCACAACATATCTTCTCGCCTAATCCTTAACTGGCTCATAAACTCTCTCCACTATTCTCCTTCTAGATCAGAGAGAGCTCCTTGCTCCTCAGACAATCTTTTTAGAAAGCAATGGCTTCCTCATTCCTCTCTTGTTTTCTACCAAGGTATACCATAAATCCTTATCTTTACTATAGTTTCTTGATTTTCACTAGGGTTTTGTTTGCTTTACTTAGCTTGTGTTTAGTATGTTTTTGCTTTATTAGATATTATGGTTTATCTGGCTTCCGGGAATGTGTTTATGTTCGCCGGCTTGTTGTTGTCTCCAAGGACCTTCGTTGTCCTTTGGCCTTTGTGTTATGGCTTAGTCTTTAGGGTTATTTCCTTTTACCCTTTGTTGTATTTCATCCATGAATATCACCATGTATCCTTCATTTTTAACATAATCTCAGTGTTTAAAAAAAAAAAGCTTCTCAAGTATATATTTAGAATGGAGTTCATATGTCAGTTCTCACTTTTGACTTTCTTGATGTTTTTTTCTTTCTGAAATTTTATATTTGTAAGTTGAGTATCATGTGGTCCGATTACTTTGTAAGAACGTTATCTCTTTGAAGATATATATAAGCTCCCTTTGTTTTTCAGGTCAGGGTTCTTAGGCGACAGAAGAAGTCTACTCAATGTCTCAACCACCCCATTTGCTCAAGTGGGTGTCTCTGCTAAGACCACCAAGCGCAAAGAATCAAGGATAGGAATGCAGCCAATCGCTGTACCGTCCAATGTAACCATTTCATTGCAAGGTCAAGACTTGAAAGTGAAGGGTCCTTTGGGAGAACTCGCTTTAACTTACCCACCAGAAGTTGAGCTTACCGAAGAAGACTCCGGTTTCTTGAGGGTCAGAAAAACCGTGGAAACTAGAAGAGCCAAAGAAATGCATGGCCTTTTCAGGTTACAAAAACTCTTAGCCTTTTTCAACCAAAAAGACTTTAATTTTAGTGCTGACATCCCTTTTTTAATGTTAGGACGCTTACTGACAACATGGTTGTGGGAGTATCAAAGGGATTTGAGAAAACACTTGAGCTCAAAGGTGTTGGTTATCGTGCGATGGTCCAAGGAAAAGAATTGGTGTTGAATCTTGGGTTTTCTCACCCGGTTAAGATTGAGATACCAGATAGTCTCAAAGTGAAAGTGGATAAGAAGATTATAATTTTTGGTAAAGGTGAAAAAGTTAAGATAACGATAGTCATAGTGAGTGGATATGACAAGTGTGAGATTGGGCAGTTTGCTGCTACGGTAAGGAAATGGAGGCCAGCAGAGCCATACAAGCGTATTGGAGTGTGCTATTCTGATGAGATTGTTCACAGGAAGAAAGGAAAAGATAGAAAACTGAAGTGATCTTTGATATTGTTAGCTACTTATCTATATGTATGTTTCCTTATCTCAATGCTGATTCGGTGTGTGAAAAATGTTAAGACGAAACGAATATATTTGTCTGTTTATTCCAATGTCTGGTGCCTTTTTTGGTTTAATTAAATTTCTTCTAAAGTTGTGGGCATCTAAAAGCAGAGATCATCTCTTCCATTATGAGACTTGACTCCCAAGGCAAGAACATAGCTAAAGAATAAAAACATAGTGGAACAAAGCGCTAGAGAGTGAGAATCTTTAATTTTTATTAATCACTACGTTGTGATACAGACCAAGTATAAACAAAGATACATCAATCATTTATCCACACATGCATAAAGACTATAAAAAGACTGATCTGGATCATTCATTACATGGATTAGGGATAGATAATGTTTGTCAGTCGAAATCAACTTGACATGTAATTGATGCTCTAGGGGAGAATGCTAACTTCTTAATCATCTCAAGTTGCTCTTCAGCATCATCTGTCTCAGTGAGGATTCTCACCATTTTCAAATGACAGGAATTCCTCAAGATATAAGTCACAAGATCACTCTGATCTTTGGTTCCTTTGTAACGTCTCCACTCAAAATCTTCAAGGCTGGTTAAAAGGTAATCCGGTACAGAGCCCGGTTCGTTCCAACACCCTCCTTTGCTACAATCCTTATGTGTCTGAGAAAAAAAAAAATTGGTATTAGATCATCGAACCAAGGCAAGAACTATAGGTTAACATAAACTGTTTCATACCCGTTTAAGCTTGAGAACTCGTAGTTTAGGAGTTGCCGTGAGCAGACACACTAGTAGATTCCACCACTCTGGTTTACATGTACATATCTCTAGATGAACAAGTTGTTGAAAGGTAATAGGACATGGAGCCTGCGTAAACCACAGAGAAACTGTCTCATCTCTTTGTCTGGCTAAAGAAAAAGATAAAATGTTTTAAAGAGACCAGAGTTAGATTACATTGAGTTTGGTTGAACATATCGAAAGACGCTTGACTGAAGTGAGAGATCCCATAAGCTCGTCAAGTTTATCATAACCAACTTCAACATTAGCTTCCACAAGCTCAGGCATATCTTCAGCCAAACAAAAGGAGCCACGATAGTCTCTTATGTTCAAGTACTTCAAAGAAGGAGCATTAATCACAAACCCGAGACAGTTTTTTCGATAATACTTCGCTGATCTGTTCAGAGACAAACTCTGTAGTGAAGGAACGTTAATAGTGAAAATGAAAACATTGTCGTTAGGACAACATTCAATCACCAAATCTTTGAGACCAGAGCAGCTTGATAAGATGGTTTCAAGAGACTTCTCATCTGAATATGTCACTGACAAAAGGTGTAAGATCTTGAGAGATTGGAAACAAACCGAGGAAGAAAAACCTACAAGACTTGTGTTTTTAAGCTTTAGGACAAGGAGTGTTTGGCAAGTATAAAAGCTCCTAGGTAGTCTGATAGGATCTTCACTGGCGGTATAGTCTAGATTTAACTCACGGACACCGTGATCAACCGCGGTTCTAACCCAAACACCAATGTCTAGAGGACTAACTTGAAACGTGTCAACTTTTAAAGAAAAGCTTTCAAGAACCGGAGCTCTATGCAATAGCAAAGACCTGTTAACGAACTCTGAGTCACTTCCACGCTCAAGATGGAAGTCAAGTTTAGGAACCAGCGTCCAAAGAGTCTCCCATCGTTTTGAGAGAAGACTCGTGGCTACACGGTCTTTGGTCTTAACCAAAGACAGTATCTGCAAGAGCAAAGCATCAGGTAGCTCGCTTATCCTATCCATCTGTAAAATTCAACCAATAAAAAAAAAGTCAAACACTGCATTAGTTTGCTTGAATCAGCCGGTGAAAAAAAAACTAATAGATGAGAAAATATCAACTGAATATTGTACAGAAACAAACAAATAAACCATAGGTGAGATTTGGATTAAGGATTTACAGAACAGGCAAAGAAACTAAACCAATCTTAAACTCACATGATCCTAAACTTGAATCCGGTCTTAACAAATTTGGATTACAGATTTACAGAACTGAAAAGAAATAAAACAAAACTTAACTCGTATGATAATCCAATCTTGATAGATTTGCAGACTTGATCTATGAATCTTGATATTGATGAGGTCCTTTCTTTATAGCCTAAAACTACATGTCCTTTTTTTATTATTATTTTTATATTTAATTAATAAATAAAGAGAATATTAGAAGTAGACTTTGACTTTATCATGTGCAGGTGTTGAAGAAGATTTTGATCAGTAGAAACTGAAAAAGCACTTTGTTTGTTGTAATATATCTTACCTTAGGAATGTTCTTAGCAGTTTTGAGTCTCTTACAAGGACAAAACCAAAATACAGAGCAAAAGCATTCAGAGGTTATAACATTCAGATTAATGAAGGCAACAATCAAAACGGATGTTAAGTAAACATATACTAACAAAGCTTTTCTCAGGACAGACTTTTAACTTCATTTCTTCTTTTCTTATATTCAGTCGAACAAGAGCTTGCATGTACTAGAACCGCGCGGAGCAGATGACAACTCCTTGAGCATCTCATGTTTCTCCAGCAGACTACTGCTTGGCTTGGGAGAGACAATCACTTTCTTCAATCGAATACCGTGTTTTAAGATGAATTTCGCCACTTCCTTCTGCTTCTGTGTTCCTTCGTACAGCTCCCACTTGAAAGTCTCAAGAGACAATCCCTTGGGAAGTGACACAGGCTGCTTCCAGCTAGCCCCGGGACTAGATGTACGCCGAATATGTTTCTGATATAAAAAAAAATAAATAATAAACAAAAACTGAAACTGTGTTTGTTTGTGTGAATTAATATGTACCTGGCGGAGTTTGAGAACTCGTAGTTTAGGTGAATCTTCAATCACTCGAGTGAGTAGATCCCACCACCGCGGCGCACATGTGCATAGCTCTAGATGAACAAGCTGAGAGAAGACTGTACCAGTCGGATAAGCAGCCTGCAATTTGAAAGATGAACATCAACTCCAATAAATCAAATCACTAAGCAACCGAGGTGAGGTGAGAGAGAGATTACATCTGAAGTCATCAGACACAACGCAAGACGCTTAACCGAGGTGAGAGACCCCAGAATCCTCTCAGTGTTTTTATAAATAACATCAACATTCGCCTCAACAACCTCAGGCATATTCTCAATATCACAAAACCCACCCCAGTAATCCTCAATGTCAAGCCGCTTCAGCTTAGGCGCAGCGATCAAGAACCCATCGTCGTCCCCTTCAAAAGCTTGCGAAGACTTATGCAAAGTGAGAGTCTTCAAGCACGCGGCGTTAACAGAGACGATCTTAACATTGTCTCCAGGACATCTCTGCACAACCAAATCTTCGAGGACAGAGCAAGAGGACAAAAGATGAGGAAGCGACTGCTCATCAAAGTACTTCACATCAAGAAGATGCAGAGTCTTGAGCGACTTAAAGCAGACGTAAGAAGAAGCATCAACAAGGCTCATGTTCTCTAGTTTCAGCACCACAAGCGTCGCGCAAGGGAACAAGCACTTAGGCAATCTTATAGGCTCTTCAGCAGGGCAGTAACTGATGTCAAGCTCGCGCACGCCACGGTCCACGGCGATTCTAACCCACACGCCTACATCTACATCTGCGTTATGACAGATGGAACCAATCTTGACACGGAGACTCTCTAAAGTGGGAGCCTTGTGTAGCAGCAAAGACCTGTCTACGAACTTTGTGAACTTGGGACATGTATTGTCGTGAAGCCTGAGGTCAAAGTTGAGTTTGGGGACTAGTGTCCAGAGAAACCGCCACCGTTTGGACAAGAGGCTCATCGCCACGACATCTTTTGTCGGGAGACGTGAGAGTATCTGTAAGAGGAAGTCGTCTGGTAACCGACTGATCCTATCCCTGTAATCATCCATTTTTTTCAGAATCACCTGCAAAAAGAAATGAAATTGAAGTTGTGGGTAATCTTAAAGAAGACAACTTTATCACAATCCCAAACATTGGAAGAAGAAACCTTTCAAAAGATTCAACCTTTGATAAAGGTACGATTTTTATCAATTGATTCGAGACCTAGAGGACCTTTAGAACCAATAAAGGGAACATTTTGGCTCAAAACCGCCACACGGATGAGAAGAAAATAGCAAAAGAAGAAAACTTACGATTTACAGTAAGATCGTTGCTTTGGTAACCCAATGTGTGGATTCCTGCAAGATTGTGTAGAGTCTCTCTCGCTCTCTTTCTTTCCTTTTTTTTTTTTTTTTTTTTTTTTTTTTCTCAAAGTTGTGCGATAAAAAGTAAAAGAGGCAATAGTGACAGGCCGGTTTTGATTTTGGATCTATTTTGGATCGGTTCACAGGCCGGTTTGATTTTGGATCTGTTTTGGAAGCGAGAAATCAAACCAAATTATTTTGTTACATGTGATGTGATAGACGGTGAAACCTCTATAAATTAATAATGTTGAGAGTACACCAAAACTATAATTTTTTTTATTAATTTATAAAGATATAAATTTAGCGATATACTAATTGAACAAAAAAACTCAATTTGAAACTATAAAATTATATTATTTTATAGAGATTTTTATTGTATATTAATTTATATAGTATTAATTTAAAGAAGTTATATTGCAGCACGGAACAATAACACATCAACTTCAATTTCTAAATTGTTAAAATTATCTTGAAATATTAGTAGTCTTCAATAGCGGCCCTGGAAGGAAGCAGAAAGCACCAGCTTTCGGCAGTTTTTAAAATACATAAATTATCGGCCTTCATTTTTTCAATAGTTTCATTAGTTCAACCGGACAAACATGCAGAGTATGTAAGTTGCCGTTCATGGTTCCGTTTCTTTGTAATTACAATCATTTTCCGGCCCAAATTTTTTTTAAGCTTCCGGCCTAATGTTTTTTTACAAGTTCAGGCCGGGCCTGGTAGTCTTCTAGATCTAGGTTCTATTATTTTATTTTTTTGTATTTTGTGTCATTTAATTCAGTTTATTTTGAGTTTTGAGCAAAAATTTTAAATTTGGCTCGGATTGGTGGTCGACCAAATTAAATCATGAACCAAAAGTATATCTGAATTAGATTGATAACAAAATCTAAAATAGTTGAACCGGTAACAATCATATCAAACTGTCAAAAATCGAAAAAACCATTATTGAATGGATAAACCAGATAAAACCGGGTTTATTTTTAATCTCTAGGCTTCAGCGATTTGAGCTACTGGCTGGTCGAATCAACTTCTACGTATTCTCGAAAAGTCTCCCAACCTTCGGTTTCTACATATAACTTCTGTAAGTAACAATACAATATCTATTTGCATTATACTTATTTTTTATTCCAGTTCTTGAATTTGATGTGCTTGGATCAAGGTCACAGGATGTGAACCCGGGGTGCTTTTATTGTCAAGGAACCAACCGAGTTTTGTTCCTAGATGCTTGTCGTTCCATCTACATATAATTAAGTGGAAAGATTATAGAGGATCTGAAGAAGAAAGAGAACTCGCGAGGTACATCTTTTCAAACTCAGAGTGTTTAAAGAAAGCCGCATTCACATTAAAACCCATATCAAAGCGTGAGAGGTAAGTTGGTAAAGGAGTTAAAATCTATGTCTAGAGTATCACCAATGTCTCAGCTTCTGTTTAAATAAGAATATATGTAGATTATCTAGCATCTTAGAGCATCTTTATCCATAGAAACACTAATGAGTTTCTTAATAATTATTTAATCATATAAGTGTAGTTAGTGGACTTAAGAAATCTAGTTAAGAAACGGTTCGATTTTGTGCCTCCAATGGTAGTTTTTTAATTAAGGGTTCTTAAAAAAAATTTATAAATTTTTTTTTAAGATAAAATTTATTTATTAAATAAAACATATTAAAAGATAACATTTTCAACATAAGATTTAAAATAAAAACATAAAAATAAATATTACTAAAATAAACGAGAATAATTTGAAAAAAGCATCGGAGCTCAGTTGTTGTCTTTATCAAATCTAAATTTACGCCATATATGTTCAACCAAATCAGCTTTCAGGCGTTTGATGCATTTGTTTATCACGAATTCGAGTTCGAACTAGAGGAGATGTTTACAGCTATGGAGTGTTGATAATGGAGCTCGCTACGGGGAGAAGAGCGGTTGATGGAGGTGAAGAGTGTTTAGTTGAATGAGCGAAACGTGTGATGATGACAGGTAACGTGAGGGTGGCCGTTTACTCTCTCCGGGACAAAGCCAGGGTACAGAGCTGACTGAGCTATTAAAAGTTGGTGTGAAGTGTACTGAGGATCAGCCTCATGCGAGACCGAACATGAAAGAGGTGTTGTCTATGTTGGTTAAGATATCTGGTAAAGCTGAGCTGTTCAATGGTTTGTCTTCACCGCCACAAGTTTACAACATAGAAATGTAAACCCTTTTCTTCTTACAGATTCATGCACAACATCATAGTTTTATTTTTGTTTTCATTCTTTTTTTATTCTTGCACACATGATCTCATTGTTGTTAGAGAAAGGTAGTTTTGTTAGTTATGTACAGAGACACATACTGAAATAGAGATCTTCTCTTCTTCTTGTCTACATTGAGTGTAACAACTTTAACTCTATCGTTTCTTTTTTTTTTATAAAACTTTAACTCTATAGTTTTACTCTTTCATGTTTCTTACAAATCAGGAAACACAACATTTCAATGAGTTAGGCTGAGATCTCTCTGATCAGCCAGTTTACGCTCGGGACAGCAAAATAAAGAACAAGAAACGACGGAACAGCCAAAGCAAACGTGACAAAGACATAGACTCCCAGAACCGCATCACTCACAGGGATTGCATATAAAGCCACCAAAAGAAATATAACTACCAAAGGAAACTTAGCCAAGAGATGAGCAACAATAGCCATTGACTTACATACCGAGTCATGAAGTCTCCATCCTCTAATCAGACCATTCCACCAACCGCGTTGTCATCTGAGGTCACTCCATCGCACCTCCTCTGCCCTGAAGTGATCCTTTTGTTGTCGGCACTGCGAGAGCCGTTCATGGTTTCGACCATCCATAAAAGGTAATAGTTTTTGAAAGGGAACTTTATGGTTGTTCCGTTGTGTACTAGTCTTAAAGAGAGGAAACTGCACCAAGGGCAAGCGACGAAGAAGGGAAGCTGGAAAGGAAAAACCTGTGGATTTGTTCACCTATTCTGGTTCTCGAGAAGACGTGAGTTTTGGGACTGAAGATGGAGAAGGAGAGTGGAGATCGAGTTTGGGCAGAGAGAATCGCTAGAGAAGAAGACGATGAGATTGATGGCATCAATCGTTAGGATCAATTGATGTGGTCCTGCGGAGATCACGAAGCGGAGAAGAAGGAAACAAAAAAATAATGAGAAGAAGAGAAATTGAAACGCAAAAAAAAATCCCTTTGCTCCCAAGCTGACACGTGCATTCAGAAACCCTTTGTAAAAGGATCCGAAAATCACACAATAAGGATCGGTTACACCCACTTTATTGCTTTTTGATTTAATTAAATGGGCCATTATCTTTAAAAACCCACTACAGAAACTCGGATAAAGATGCTCTTAGCTTTGCACTTGGAAACATTTTTTTTTTCTGTTTACAATTGGAGTCTCATTATTAGGGTCTTTTAGAGGTTATTGGTTGTTGTATTTTAATGGATTTGAAAATCCGAAATAAATCTAGTGTTATTGGTTCTATGATTTTCAAATCTGTATTAAAATCATGTGTTATTGGTTTAATGATTCATAAATTCTATATCAAATCAAGTGTTATTCAATCGCACATATTTACTAATATATTTGATTTAATAATAGATTTGAATGGATTTGTTTGGATTTTTTAGTTAAAAATACAAAGACTCAAATCCGAGGAAAAACCTCCGGATTTGCATATTTTAATTGGATTTATAAATACAATATGAATGTCTAAATCAATCCAATAATAGTATGATCTCAAGTTTTCGGATATTCATGCTTCGGTTGCTAAAAACACCAAATAAAAGAGAATGAAAAAATTCGCTATTTAAAAAGCATAGATGTGGTCTATATGTTATCTATGAGATGACTTGATTCGCAAGGCAGCTCTTCTGTTTCGGTTATAACCTTCCTGCTTGGTCAAAACATTTAAAAGTAGAACCGTTCATCATTGTCAGACAACCAAAAAAACAACTATTAAATATTTAAAAAATTGTTCATCAGAATTCTGAAAACAGAGTTCGCTCCATCAATCAAAACAACGTAAATACTGAAATAGTGCTCCAAGAATAATAAAAACGACTAAAATATTATATATCTCAGAGCTGTCATTTGTTAGAACTCCTTCGTTTAGGCTCTACCAGTATCATGTGTCTTTTTCCCCTAGTGGTGTCTGACTTTGAGAGTGTAACAGCCACTGTCTTTAGCTGTCCTCCAGAGTTATCTACCAAATACAAAACCTCTTTGTTCTCTGCTTTTGTTCCTTTGTAATCATTCCACTCGACAGTTTCGAGGCTCGAAATCAAACATTCAGGAACAGAACTCGGTGCCTCCCACTCACTCTGGACTTGTCCAAAACTGCTGTAACATTTCTGAAGATCATTTAGGTAGGGAGTTGGAATAAAGTTTGCTTGACCTTGGAATCTGAGAAAGCGGAGTTTAGGTGCACGTCTGAGTATAAGACGATACAACACTAAAGAACATGTACAGACTTTAAGAGACACGAGCTCATTGAAGTCCCCTATTGGATAAAAATCCTGATTCACACATAAGGATAGGTGTTTGGCTGAGGTAACACATCCGAGAATATTCTTAGAATCTCCATGCTTAAGCATTATGTTAGCCTTCACCAGGTATGGCATTTTCACCAGTGAATAGAACGAACCAAACAGGCTAGTAATCGCTAACGACTTTAAACAAGGAGCTTTGATCACAAACCCACCGGCATGTTGTGGAACTGGATTTCCATATAGAAAAACATCATCGACTGTTAAACTTTGCAATGAAGGAACCATGATTTTGAAAGTTTTCATAATGTCGTACCATCGAACCACTTTTAGGTCTTCAAGGACACGGCAACCCGATAGAAGCCGATGAACGATATCATCATCGCTAGGGAAGTCCACAAATATAAGCGACAAGCTCTTGAGTGACGGGAAGCAAATATTCAAGGGAACATCAACTATGATGGCCTGTTGTAGGCTTAACGTCACTAGGGTTTCACATGTATACAAACTCCTAGGCAACCGTGTGGGCCTGAAACATGGTCTACACCGGTGAACCAGAAGATCGCGCACACCACGAGAAACTGCAATACCAACCCATGTTTCAATATCGGTAGGAGGACAGTTTTGACTAATATATAGATGCATAGAACCTAGAGATGCATGAGCGTCACGTAGTAGCAAAAACTTGTCGATAAAACGTGAAGCTCTCCAGTATTCACTGTCAATATGTGGATCGAAATACCTAAGATTTGGGACGTGTTTCCAAAGTGAACACCAACGTTTTGACAAAAGTCTTGTGGACACTGAGACTTTCGACGGAACAAAAGAGAGTATCTTAAAGATCAAGTCATCTGGCAACAGACTCATCCTATCCATTGCTAACCTAGTTAACCTCTTCAAAATCTCAAAGTTAATTTTGTTGCCGATGATGAAGAATGCAGGTTTAAGGCTTCTTGCTTCTTGCTTTTCTCTAGGTCGAAAAACTTATTAGTAATGATGAGAACGCACAATCGAACCATAAAAAATCCTAGTTGAAAAAAGAAAGAGAAATAACCTTCCAGGGTCGGTTAAACAATTTTATGGGCCTACTACACAAACAAGTTTTCCACAATACATGAATTTATCCAAAGAATACATGAATTTTTGCACAATATTTCTTGACGTCAAAATCAGCACAGCACAGCTGTCTCTCAAGAGAAACTTAAATCTAGATTTTAAAATAAAACAAACATTATCTCATGGCTTGGAAATACCCTTAAGAAGGTGTTTATAATTAAGATCTGAAGAAGGGGAGGTGAGAGACTCCACTCCACCGTTCTTAAGTATTTCATCATTAATAAACGTTTTCTACTTTCTTTTTGCTGTTTTTTTATTCAACAAGATACACACGAGAGCATCATTAACCCTATCAACCCATTAGAGGTGCTTAATTTTTTTAATTTTTTTCAATTTTTTTTTTCTGACTAAAAAAAATAAAAATAAAAAAGGATCAATCGCGGACCGCCACATATCAGTATGATCCTCGAATAGAACAAACAACCGACGCTTAAACAAACAACCGACGCTTAAACAAGCCGCAGAAGAAGAGCTTCTTCTTTTTCTTCTTCTCTTTCTTTTTTTTAAAAAATTAAAAAAATGATAGCCACCCTTTAAGCAACCAGCGTTAAAGGTGGCCTCAGATTTCAAGTTTCCAAGATATTCAATGTGTCAGTTGCTAAAAAACACAAAATAGAAGAGATTGAAAAAGTCAAATATTTAAATACATAGGTTGGGTTTCCGTGTTATCTATGAGATGACTTGATCCGCTAGGCAGCTCCTCTGTTTTGGTTATAACCTTCCTGCTTGGATTACCTCTCGATACAAAAAACTAGAGTACCAAAAGAATCGCTAACAATGTTACAAAATCTTCAAAGCAACATCAGTAAGAAAGTTATTTCAGCATTTCTAAGGATATTTCTTTACTCTACTTGTAGCAGCTCCAAGTTTACAAGCTGACATAAGATACTAGGGATAGAGATGCAAGGGTTTCAAATGTGTACAGACTATGATCCAAATATTTAAAAGTAGAACCGTTCGTCTTAGCAGACAATGACATTTTTAAAAAAAAAATGTTCACTAGAATTCTGAAAACAGAGTTTGCGCTCCATCATTCAAAACTTTTAAAAGTATGATCAAAACAACCTAAGTACTAATAATGCTCCAAGAATAAAAACGAGTAGAATTCTATATCTCTAAACCGTCATTTGTTAAAACTCCTTCGTGTAGGCTGTACCAGTATTTTGAAAGAGTCATCGTCTTTAGCAGTCTTCTAGAGTTCTCTCTCAAATACTTCAGCTCTGAGTTCTCTGCTTCTGTTCCTTTGTAATCCATCCACTCGATAGTTTCGAGGCTCGAAATCAAACAATCAGGAACAGAACTCGGTCGCTCCCACTGAGTCTGGACATCTTCGGAACTGCTGTAACATTTCTTAAGATCATTTATGTATGAAGATGGAAGCAAATTTGCTTGACCTTGGAATCTGAGAACTCGGAGTTTAGGGGCACGGCTGAGTATAAGACGATACCAGTCTAAAGAGCATGTACAGACTTTAAGAGACACGAGTTGACTGAAGTCGCCTATTGGATACGAATCCTGCATGTGGCATCACAAGTGAGTGCTAAATAATTATTGATATGTAATCACAAACAAAAATAAATATTATTTTTTTTACCATTCGTTGTTTTAAACATAAGGATAGGTGTTTGGCTGAGGTAACACATCCGAGAAGATTCTTAGAATCTCCATGTTGAAGCTTTATGTTAGCCTTCTCTAGGCTTCAGCGGTTTGAGCTACTGCCAATTGCTAATGGCTGGTCGAATCAACTTCTACGTATTCTCGATAAGCATCCCAACCTTTGGTTTCTACATATACCTTCTGTAAGTAACAATACAATATCTATTTGCATTATACTTATTTCTTATTCCAATTCTTGAATTTGATGTGTTTGGATCAAGGTCAGAGGATTTGTTCCTAGTTGCTTGTCGTTCAATCTACATATAATTGAGTGGAAAGGTTATAGAGGATCTGAAGAAGAGAGAGAACTCGCTGAGGTATATCTTTTCAAACTCAGAATGTTTAAAGAAAGCGACATTCACATTAAGACCCATATTCAACGCTAGCGTAAGAGATAAGATGGTAAAGGAGTTAAATCTATGGTAAAGGAGTTAAATCTATGTCAGGTGTTGTTTAGTTACTCATCCAAGTGATCCATTTGGGTGAAAATCAAATTAATGTTCGTTTAATGCATGACAATAAAACATCCAGATGGATCAACTAACTGCATTTCTGACCATCGCATCTAGATGAACCATCTTCCGGATGTCCTTAGAGTTATCACCAATGTCCCAGCTTCTGTTTGAATAAGAATATATATATATATATATAGTCTAAGTTTGTGTTTTGAGTTAAATTATTTACGAAGCATCTGAGCTTTGGGCTCGGAAACATTTTTTCTGTTTACAATTGGAGTCTCATTATTGGGGTCTTTTGGTATGATCTCAAGTTTTCAGATATTCAATGCTTCAGTTGCTAAAAACACCAAATAAAAGAGAATGAAAATAATTCGTTATTTAGAAAACATAGATGTGGTCTATATGTTATCTATGAGATGACTTGATGACTTGATGACTTGATTCGCAAGGCAGCACTTCTGTTTCGGTTATAACCTTCCTGCTTGGTCAAAACATTTAAAAGTAGAACCGTTCATCATGGTCAGACAACAACAAAAAAATGTATTAAATATTTTAAAAAAATTGTTCATCAGAATTCTGAAAAGAAAGTTTGCGCTCCATCAATCAAAACAACGTAACTACTAAAATAGTGCTCCAAGAATAATAAAAACGACTATAAAATTATATATCTTTGAGCCGTCATTTGTTAGAACTCCTTCGTTTAGGCTCTACCAGTATCATGTGTCTCTTTCCCCCAGTGGTGTCTGACTTTGAGAGTGTAACAGCCACTGTCTTTAGCTGTCCTCCAGAGTTATCTACCAAATACCAAACCTCTTTGTTCTCTGCTTCTGTTCCTTTGTAATCATCCCACTCGACAGTTTCGAGGCTCGAAATCAAACATTCAGGAACAGAACTCGGTGCCTCCCACTCACTCTGGACTTGTCCAAACTTGTTGTAACATTTCTGAAGATAATTTATAGGGAGTTTGAAGAAAATTTGCTTGACCTTGGAATCTGAGAAAGCGGAGTTTAGGTGCACGTCTGAGTATAAGACGATACAACACTAAAGAACATGTACAGACTTTCAGAGACACAAGTTCATTGAAGTCCCCTATTGGATAAAAATACTGATTCACACATAATGATAGGTGTTTGGCTGAGGTAACACATCCGAGAAGATTCTTAGAATCTCCATGTCGAAGCATTATGTTAGCCTTCACCAGGTATGGCATTTTCACTAGTGAGTGGAACCAACCAAACTTGCTAGTAATAGCTAACGATTTTAAACAAGGAGCCTCGATCACAAACCCAACATCAGGTCCTGGAACTGGATTACCATTTCACTACAAGAAAACGTCGGTATTCTGACGGACATTCCGACGGAAAATGATTTCCCGAGGATTTGGGTTCCCTCGGAATTTCCTCGGAATATACCGACGGAATTCCGAGGAAATATCAATCCGTCGGAATATTCCGAGGAAAAATGTGATCCTCGGAACAGACCGATGAATTCCGAGGAAATAGTATAGGGATTTTACAAAATTCTGAAAAAATTCCGACGAACTAGTGATCGATCGATGCGTTTTTGGACATATACCCATCGATCGATCACATTGTTACGCTTTGGTCCATCGTTATAGCTTTATTTTATTTTCAGTTATTATCTCTTCTAAAGAATAATGGGAAAAGAATAATGGGAAAAACGATCAGTTAAGTTTAGTTTGATCGTGTCATATTTGGTTCATGTGTCCTCATGCAATGGCGATGTGGAGATGTTCAGGTATTTTACCATCTCATGTGTTTACTCTTAATGTGAAAGATAATTTACAGGCCTTATTTGGATCCATGGAGTCCTTACATGCGAATGAAAGCATAAGACAACTGGTGTTTTGGATCCTATGGCTATTATGGAAGTCAAGAAACGAATTCATTTTCCAGAAGAGAAACCTTCATCCTATAGAAGATCTTCGGCGGGCTATCGATGCAAATACTGAATGGTATAGGAATGTTGTTCTCCCTAGATCTGGACCACAACAACAAATTGTGAAATCTTCAAAATGGGAACCTCCACCAATAGGTTGGCTTAAGTGTAATTTTGATTATAATTCTGCCTCTGAAGATACAATGGATGGGGTTGGTTGGATTTTAAGGGATGATTTAGGAAGATTATTGGGTGCGGGAAATGTTCAAGTACAAAAGATGCAGACATCTTTAGAAGGGGAAGCTTTAAGTTTTTTTATAGCTCTTCAACAAGTTTGGGTTGGTGGTTTGCGAAGAGTGTGGTTTGAAGGAGATAACCAAGAGCTGTGTACAACTATTAATCAAGTTAAAGACCATGTGGAATTGGGGAATTTGCTATGTGATATACGTCATTGGTTACAACTTTTTCCGGAATGCTCACTGGACTTTGTAAATAAGGAAAAGAATTAGGCGGCTGATGCTATTGCTTAAAATGCTATTCATCAAAGTGTTTCTGCTCTATTTTATCATTTGCCTCCTGTTTGGCTAATTAATTTCTTGTATCAGCCTTTTACAATCTAATAAAATTTATGTGGTTAAAAAAAAAAGAGTTTAGTTTGATTGTGCGCGTTCTCATCATTACTAGGGTTTTCGACTTAGAGAAAAAGCAAGAAGCCTTAACCTTTTTCACTATCGGCAACAAAATTAACGAAAACTTATTGAAGGGGTGTTAGGTTTAGCGATGGATAGGTTGAGTATCTTACCAGATGACTTGATCTTTAAGATACTCTCTTTTGTTCAATCGATAGTTTCAGTGTCCACAAACCTTTTGTCAAAACGTTGGTGTTCACTTTGGAAACACGTCCCAAATCTTGTGTATTTGGATCCACATATTGAGTGTGAGTACTGGAGGGCTTCACGTTTTATCGACAAGTTTTTGCTACTACGTGACGCTCATGCGCTAGAAACTATGCATCTATATATTAGTCAAAACTGTCCTCCTACCCATATTGAAACATGGGTTGGTATTGCAGTTTCTCGTGGTGTGCGCGATCTTCTGGTTTTCCGGTGTAGACCATGTTTCAGGCCCATACGGTTGCCTAGGAGCTTGTATACATGTAAAACCATTGCGACTTTAAGCCTTCATCAAGCCTTCATAGTTGATGTTCCTTTGAATATTTGCTTCCCGTCACTCAAGAGTTTGTCTCTTGAATTTGTGGAGTTCCCTAGCGATGAAACCGTTCATCGGCTTCTATCTGGTTGTCGTGTTCTTGAAGACCTAAAAGTGGCTCGATGGAGCCATGACAATGTGAAAACTTTCAAAATCATGGTTCCTTCATTGCAAAGATTAACGGTCGATGATGTTTTTATAAACACTACAAGAAAACAGCGGCATACTGAGGGAAAAAATCGTCGGTATGTCGTCGGAATAACGCGTTATTCCGACGACATACCGACGATTTTTTCCCTCAGTATGCCGCTGTTTTCTTGTAGTGTTTATAAAAACATCATCGACCGTTAATCTTTGCAATGAAGGAACCATGATTTTGAAAGTTTTCACATTGTCATGGCTCCATCGAGCCACTTTTAGGTCTTCAAGAACACGACAACCAGATAGAAGCCGATGAACGGTTTCATCGCTAGGGAACTCCACAAATTCAAGAGACAAACTCTTGAGTGACGGGAAGCAAATATTCAAAGGAACATCAACTATGAAGGCTTGATGAAGGCTTAAAGTCGCAATGGTTTTACATGTATACAAGCTCCTAGGCAACCGTATGGGCCTGAAACATGGTCTACACCGGAAAACCAGAAGATCGCGCACACCACGAGAAACTGCAATACCAACCCATGTTTCAATATGGGTAGGAGGACAGTTTTGACTAATATATAGATGCATAGTTTCTAGCGCATGAGCGTCACGTAGTAGCAAAAACTTGTCGATAAAACGTGAAGCCCTCCAGTACTCACACTCAATATGTGGATCCAAATACACAAGATTTGGGACGTGTTTCCAAAGTGAACACCAACGTTTTGACAAAAGGTTTGTGGACACTGAAACTATCGATTGAACAAAAGAGAGTATCTTAAAGATCAAGTCATCTGGTAAGATACTCAACCTATCCATCGCTAAACCTAACACCCCTTCAATAAGTTTTCGTTAATTTTGTTGCCGATAGTGAAAAAGGTTAAGGCTTCTTGCTTTTTCTCTAAGTCGAAAACCCTAGTAATGATGAGAACGCGCACAATCAAACTAAACTCTTTTTTTTTTAACCACATAAATTTTATTAGATTGTAAAAGGCTGATACAAGAAATTAATTAGCCAAACAGGAGGCAAATGATAAAATAGAGCAGAAACACTTTGATGAATAGCATTTTAAGCAATAGCATCAGCCGCCTAATTCTTTTCCTTATTTACAAAGTCCAGTGAGCATTCCGGAAAAAGTTGTAACCAATGACGTATATCACATAGCAAATTCCCCAATTCCACATGGTCTTTAACTTGATTAATAGTTGTACACAGCTCTTGGTTATCTCCTTCAAACCACACTCTTCGCAAACCACCAACCCAAACTTGTTGAAGAGCTATAAAAAAACTTAAAGCTTCCCCTTCTAAAGATGTCTGCATCTTTTGTACTTGAACACTTCCCGCACTCAAGAATCTTCCTAAATCATCCCTTAAAATCCAACCAACCCCATCCATTGTATCTTCAGAGGCAGAATTATAATCAAAATTACACTTAAGCCAACCTATTGGTGGAGGTTCCCATTTTGAAGATTTCACAATTTGTTGTTGTGGTCCAGATCTAGGGAGAACAACATTCCTATACCATTCAGTATTTGCATCGATAGCCCGTCGAAGATCTTCTATAGGATGAAGGTTTCTCTTCTGGAAAATGAATTCGTTTCTTGACTTCCATAATAGCCATAGGATCCAAAACACCAGTTGTCTTATGCTTTCATTCGCATGTAAGGACTCCATGGATCCAAATAAGGCCTGTAAATTATCTTTCACATTAAGAGTAAACACATGAGATGGTAAAATACCTGAACATCTCCACATCGCCATTGCATGAGGACACATGAACCAAATATGACACGATCAAACTAAACTTAACTGATCGTTTTTCCCATTATTCTTTTCCCATTATTCTTTAGAAGAGATAATAACTGAAAATAAAATAAAGCTATAACCGTTACCGTACACCACGGCGTTATGACTTTTTTTTTCACTGAATTTTTGCATGACGTTTATAACTAGCACAAACTTTAGATGTGGACAACGTTAATCCAAAAAATACCCAAAGAATTTTTAAAATTTTCATTATAAACTATGTGTTTTCCTGCACCATATGCAGAATGAATTTTTTATTTAAAAAAATAAAAATAAATGATATTTAAAAATAAAATTTTGTTAATTTTTAGATTTTATTATTTGTTTACCAATATTTAAATTTAATTTTTTGATATAATTAAACGAAAAAATTATGATAAAATTAATAATATTTTTGTTTATTTTAAATTTATACTATGAATAGATATGCATATATTTAAAATTATATTCTTGAATAGATTTTTTTATCTATATTTGGTTACAATATATCAAATCAAATTGTATATAATTAAGAGAAAAATTGGATATGACAAAAAAGAGAAAATCTGGTTAGGTATATAACTATCCAAATGTAAAACTAAATAGCATCTCTACAATTTGTAGATATTAAAAATAATTAATGGTATTGCGATTTCAAATTATATTTTAAAAAGATGAGATAATTTTTGAAGAAAATTTTAGTGATAAAAATTTTATAATTATAAAAGATAAAATTACATAATATTTCAAAAATTGTAAATATTGTTATACTCTATTTGTACTATTATATTATTTAATATTATATGAATGTATGAGATATTATCATATTCTAAAAAAATTACCAAAAATATAAATCAAATGTAAATATTCATATTACATTTAGCTTCATGCCACGTCATTATTTTCACTAAGTCATGTCATATTTTTCTATTGATAACACATGACAATTTAAAAAAAAAATCATTTATCAAATAATGTTTATGATACCCAAAGAAAAAAAAAATGGAAATCCCGAGCAGTTTGTGACCCGGAAGTCCCGGAACCATCGTCTCCAATCTTACATTGCTTAGCGTGGTCCATCTTGGCTCCATCACTTGTTAAGTAAAGAAGCCGGTGCTTGAAGGTTTTGTTGCATTTCTTCTTGCTCGCAATTAATCAGTTTGCTGATTTCTACCTCCCAGCCAGCTTATTCTTTAACTTTCAATATGGTTTGATCTTTTGAGATTTTTATGCCACCTACTGGTGGGTTGTTTGTAGAACACCTGGGAAACAATTTGTCGTTCTTTTTCTAATCTGAAGTTTTTGAGTTAGAAATAGAAAATTCATGATTTTCTTTTCCTGATTAAAAGATAAGACTCTGGACTAAATCATCAGAAACAACACATTGTGTTAAGAGTGTTAGTGGCACTGAGACTTAATACAAGATGGGACAACAGTAAACTAGACTAAACGCAGTAGTTTAGGGATAAGTGTGTAGAAAACAAGCTGATAAAAGACGCGTGCATGTACCATATGGACCCTGCAAAACTGACCGCATATACCACCTTTCTCTGGTCAAGTTAATGATAAGCAAGGATCTTCTGATGGAACGGTTAAATATGATCCAAGTAAACTAAAAATAAAACAAATATATAACTTATGATCTACAATTTAAATTTTTTTTATCAATACTATTAAAGCATAATTCCTATTAGGATTCTGCCCTTAGTTTCTGAAATTATTTACAATGTCCTGCCATTGTTTTTTTTTTATTTTAATTTAAAATATATAAAAATTAGTATTAACTACCAATCAAATATTGCTATTTACTTAAATGAATATATATCGATACCATTAAAACAATATCCTCTTTTGAGATCTCCATAATTTTGTTAAGTATTATAACTGTGCCGTTAGGATATTTATAACTACAAAATATTTTTTTTCCAAAGCTATTCGAGATA
Organism: Brassica oleracea var. oleracea; assembly: GCF_000695525.1. Taxonomy (NCBI): domain Eukaryota; kingdom Viridiplantae; phylum Streptophyta; class Magnoliopsida; order Brassicales; family Brassicaceae; genus Brassica; species Brassica oleracea. The sequence goes on along the minus strand of NC_027749.1, from coordinate 10,038,647 downwards.
TTCATTAAGCATGTTTAAGGGTTTACTGCCCATTTAAAATTATATAATCATTATGCCCATTTATTCATACTTTATGACATTAGTTTACAACAGTGTTTTTAAAACCGGACCGGAAGCTGAACCGGAAATATTTTGGGTCACGGTTCAATATGGTTCGACCGGGTCAAACCTAGTTCAATAATATGGTTTAATTTTTTTTTAGTATTTAAATATAAAATTAATATTAGTAAACATGATGCATAGTTAAAATATTAATCAATTTTGAACATAAAATATTATAAATATAAATTAGTTTCTTGTTTATATGGATGCTTTATAGATTTTTGATAGTTTTAGTGGTTTTTATTGGTTTAATAAATTTGAAATATAATCCGGCTATGTGGCCGGTTCTTGGTCGAACCAATTACTAGACCAACCCGGCTATATAACCGGTTCATGGTCGAATCCGGTCCAACCATCGGGTCGGTCCGGTTTTAAAAACACTGGTTTACAACAATATAACTTCATGTTTATCTACGTAGACATATTTAGAAAAGCACACAACCTTATATATACACACACACATAATAAGGTCTCCATTAAGTCATATTTCAACTCTATATATTTGACACCCGGTATATAAATTCTCTTCAGATATATACAAACACAATAAGGTATTGATTTGTACAAACATGATACATTGTAAAAAAATAAACTTGTATAGAATTGTTAACCTAGGTACTATCAAAATAAATATAGAAAACTATTCTTTAAACATTATATGTAATTATATTAAACTAAATTAATTTCAAGCTTTTTTAAAACAATATTATAATCATTGAACTAAATTAAAAGGTCAAAATCATTCAAAGGTCAATCATAGAATTTAAATCTCAAATATTAAATAGTTTAAAATATTAATTACATTAAATCTATTTTACAAAAAAAAATACAATTACTAGAATTTTTTAACTAATTAGGTTAAAAATTAATAAAACACATAGTAATACTATTAACAATTGTTTTGACCTACACACACAATAAAATGAAACCAAAACATCTCAGTCTAAACGATAAACTCGATAATTTGTATAAAATCCGGTTTATATTAAATAAAAATAATTGGAAACTATATAATCATTCTTATCGGGGTCTTTTAAATAACATCTCCCGCGCTTTTAAATCGCGGATCAAAATCTAGTATATTGTTAAATTTAAAGCTTATAATTTTAAAATTAACGTTGAATATATATAGATAACTCTTGAAACTATTTCATTATATCGTTGAATATACCATCCCTTAAACATTATTTGGAACTCAAGTGATTTGCCATGTGTCATGACCATTGAATGAAAAATGATGACAATGATGATATGACTTGAACTTAATTGTGACATTTACATTTAATGTTGATTATTAGTTTTGATAAGTTTTTTAGAATATGATAATTGATTATAGATCATCATTAATATAACAACAAATAATATAATAGTAGAATAAAATTATAGTAATACTTTACAATTTTCGAAATATTAATTAATTATATTTTTATAATTTATAATTTTTATAACTAATTTTTTTTTTCAAATTTTGTGTAGTTTTTTTTTTTTTAAAAAATTGTAATTTTTTAATCTAATACCATTAATTTTTTTAATATCTACAAATTTTAGAAATATTATTTGTTTTACATTGTGATAATTATATACCTAACGAGAGGTTTAAGACAAGGTTATGCTCTCTCTCCCAACCTCTATGTCATGTGCATGAATGTTCTATCACAATTGGCATCGATTTAGGAAAACTTCTGGTACGTTATCTGAGAATATTTCTCTCAATAAAGCGGATGATTATAATCCGTTGTTGGAGAAGATCAATGCTTCAGTTGCTAAAAGCACCGAATAAGAGAATGAGAAAAGTCGTCATTTAAAAACAGAGATGTGGTTTATATGTTATCTATGATTCGCAAGGCAGCTCTTCTGTTTCTGTTATAACCTTCATGCTTGGTCAAAACATTTAAAAGTAGAACCATTGATCATGGTCAAAACAAAAAATAAATGAATATTTTTAGAATGTTCATCAGAATTCTGAAAACAGAGTTTGCGCTCCTTCAATCAAAACTTGTAAAACTATGATCAAAACAACCTATGTACTAATAAACCTCCGAGAATAATAAAAAACGAGTAGAAAATTCTATATCTCTGTCTGAGCCGTCATTTGTTAGAACTACCCGTATCATGTATGTCTCTCCCCTAGTGGCTGAATTTGAAAGTGTACCAGACATTGTCTTTAGCTGTCCTCCAGAGTTATCTACTAAATACAAACCTCTGAGTTCTCTGCTTCTGTTCCTTTGTTATAAATCCACTCGATAGTTTCGATGCTCGAAATCAAACATTCAGGAACAGAACTCGGTCCCTCCCACTCACTCTGGAAATCCCCATAACATTTCTTAAGATCATTTGCTTGACCTTGGAATCTGAGAACTCGGAGTTTAGGTGCACGTCTGAGTATAAGACGATACCACTCTAAAGAGCATGTACAGACTTTAAGAGAGATGAGTTGACTGAAGTCGCCTATTGGATACGAATCCTGCATGTGACATCATAAGTGAGTGCTAAATAAATATTGATATGAAATCACAAACAAAAATAAATATATATTTTTTTACCATTCGTTGTTTTAAACATAAGGATAGGTGTTTGGCTGAGGTAACACTTCCGAGAAGATTCTTAGAATCTCTGTTGGAGTTAGCTTGAAGAAAACTTGAGGTGCAAGAAAGTATTTTACTAGTTGGACTTGGATTAGTTTAATAGATAATGATCATAATATTTTATGTTTATCAACTAGGATTAGGACTTTGTGGTGGCTATATATAAAGCCTATCGTGTGATGATGATTTGCTGAGACTTTGGTGATTGAACATTGTGATTGAATAAAATTTGGACTTGTTGATTGGAACTCAAGATTCAATATTTGGTATCAGAGCAATCAAGATCTTTGAAGACCTTTACACAAGAACGATGAGCGACGGTAAAGAAATCAAAGACGTAACCGTGAGCAACAAGGATGCAGGACCAATCCTGCTCAAATTTCCTATGCTCACGTCAACGAATTATACCGTCTGGGCTATGCGAATGAAAGTGGCTCTGAAAGTTGGTGAAGTTTGGGAAGCTATCGATCCAGGGTGCAAAGACGAGAAGAAGAATAATATGGCTATTAACTATGTGTTTCAATCCATACCAGAAGCTCTAATCTTACAAGTTGGAGACATTGACACAGCAAAGGCGGTGTGGGAAGCAATAAAGGCAAGGCACCTTGGAGCTGAAAGAGTTAAAGAAGCTAGGTTACAAACTTTAATGGCAGAATTTGATAGACTGCAGATGAAAGATGATGAAACAATTGATGTGTTTGCTGGAAAACTTTCTGAAATTACTTCAAAAGCGGCTTCATTGGGAGAAATAATAGAGGAATCAAAAGTTGTGAAAAAATTTCTTAAAAGTCTTCCATGGAATCGTTATATTCAGATTGTTGCCTCTCTTGAGCAAGTGTTGAATTTAAATACAGTTGCCTTTGAAGACATAGTTGGACGACTAAAAGCCTATGAGGAGAGAATCAATGTTGGAGGAGATAAAATACCTAATGAACAAGACAGGCTAATGTATGCTAATAGCGATGCAAGTCAAAGCAGATATGATACAAGTAATAAAGAGGGTCGAGGCAGAGGTCGCGGTGGTCGCTCTAACTGGAGAGAACGAGGGCGAGGCCGAACTGGAGCGTTTTACAGTCAACGAGAAGCATACAAACAACGTCAGAGTGGAGATCTATCTCACATTACATGTTTTTGCTGCGATAAACAAGGACATTACGCGTCTGAGTGTCCTGATAAGAAGCTTAAGCTCCAAGAAGCAGTCGAAAAGAAAGAAGATGACACTCAAGAGGCTGATGAACTAATGGTACACGAGATTGTCTATCTCAACGAGAAGAAAGTAAACCCTGCAATCTTTGAGTCGGATCTTGACACTGAAAAAACATGGTACCTAGATAATGGAGCTTCAAATCATATGTGTGGGGATCGAATGTTCTTCTTTCAACTTGATGAAGCAGTAGTAGGCAAAGTGAGGTTTGGTGACGATTCACGGATAGACATAAAAGGAAAAGGTTCCATCTGTTTTATCTTTGATGAAGGAGAGAAGAAGATACTAAACAATGTCTACTTTATTCCCAGATTAAGGAGTAATATTATCAGCTTGGGACAGGCAACTGAAGTAGGATGTGAGGTCAGAATGAAAGACAACAAGTTGATGCTATTTGACAAATATGGGGATCTTATGGTCCACACTACACGAACTCAAAATCGGCTCTACAAAGTAACCTTGAATGTTGATCGGATACAATACCTTCAACTAACTACAGCATCAGCATCTAGTATGTGGCATGCTCGTCTCGGGCATGTTAATATCGAGACATTAAAGCTAATGGCAAGAAAAGAACTCGTAGCCGGCCTACCTGAAGTTGTGATCAGAAAAGAAACCTGCGTCTCTTGTTTGCTTGGAAAACAAGCGAGAAAACCATTCCCGCATGCGACGTCTTTCCGAGCAGCGAGCTCACTTGAGCTGATACATTGCGACCTGTGTGGCCCAATCTCTCCACCTACACCGAGTCAGAAGAGATATGTTATGGTCCTTATTGATGATCATACAAGGTACATGTGGACCATATTGCTGAAAGGAAAGAGTGAGGCGTTCGAAAAATTTGTAACATTTAAGAACCTTGTCGAGCAAGAAACAAAGAACAAGATCACGATGCTGCGAACTGATAGAGGTGGTGAGTTTGTATCACAAGAGTTCGGTGCCTACTGTGAAAAGAATGGAATAAAACGACACCTAACAGCTCCATATTCGCCACAACAGAATGGAGTAGTTGAAAGACGAAACCGCACTCTTATGGAGATGACAAGGAGTATCTTGAAGCATATGCACGTGCCAAACGAGATGTGGGGAGAGGCTGTGAGGCACTCAACTTATTTGATTAACAGACTAGCAACTAGATCACTGGATGGGATGACGCCATACGAGATGTTAAGATCAAAAAAGCCAAACATTAGTCATCTAAAGGTGTTCGGCTGTGTATGCTTTGCAAGAACTGAGACAGCAGGTAGAAAAAAGCTTGATGACAGAACAAGGATGCTTGTCCATCTGGGAACTGAACCGGGATCAAAAGCATACAGGCTACTTGATCCGGTCACGAGACGTATAGTAGTAAGTCGTGATGTACACTTCACAGAAGAAAGAGAATGGAAGTGGAGCAACAAAGATAAAACAGAGCTCTCAAGTACGGGAGAGCTTGAGATGAACATACGGTTGCTCAATGATACGGATGATAAAATTGATGATGATCCGCAAGAAGTAGAAACACATGAAGAACCTGTCGTTGGTGAAGATAACTCGGAAGAGTATACTATTGAAGAAAACGATGGGTCGCAAGCCCCAAGAAGGTCGCAGAGAGTTGGTAGAACGCCTTCTTACCTTGATGATTACGTTTTGATAGCTGAGATTGAGAGTGAACGACTTTTGATGGTTATAAACGAGGAGCCATGGGACTTTGATGAAGCTAGGAAGATGAAAGTTTGGATAGAAGCCTGCAAAGATGAGATATTTTCAATCGAAAAAAACAAGACATGGGTACTAACTGATCTGCCTGCAGGGATGAAACCGATTGGTCTTAAATGGGTCTTTAAGGTGAAACGCAATGCTGATGGGAGCATAAACAAATTTAAAGCTAGACTGGTGGCAAAGGGGTACGTTCAAAGACACGGAGTAGATTACGATGAAGTATTCGCACCGGTAGCTCGAATCGAAACCATACGCTTGATCGTGGCTCTAGCTGCCTCAAGAGGATGGGACGTTCATCACTTGGATGTTAAAACCGCATTCCTTCATGGTGACCTGAAAGAAGAAGTGTATGTAAGTCAGCCAGAGGGTTTTGTTGTCAAGGGACAAGAGGATAAAGTTTATAAGCTCCACAAAGCTCTATACGGCTTGCGTCAAGCGCCGAGGGCGTGGAACGTGAAATTGAATCAGATTTTGCGCGGTTTAGGCTTCAGTCGATGCTCGAAGGAACCTTCTCTGTATCGTAAGGAGGTGAACAAAGATCTGCTTGTCATAGTTGTCTATGTAGACGATCTACTTATCACTGGTTCATCAAACCGGATGATAGACAGTTTCAAAAAGGATATGGCCACTGAGTTTGAGATGAGTGATCTAGGGAGATTGTCTTACTACCTGGGCATTGAAGTTCATCAACGAGAAGATGGTATTGTTCTTAGCCAGGACTGTTATGCACAAAAGATCCTTGAAGAAACAAAGATGGCTTCGTGTAATCCCACACATGTGCCCATGGAGATGAATGCGAAGTTTTCTAAAGCTTTGACTGAGACAAGTGTTGATGAAAAGGAATATCGACGGAGTATTGGTTGCTTGCGATATTTGCTGCACACACGCCCTGACCTCTCCTTTAGTGTTGGGGTGCTTAGCCGATATATGCAAGAGCCAAAAGTGTCACATGCTGCAGCCTTGAAGCAAGTACTAAGGTACCTACGAGGAACGTGCAGTCTTGGTCTTTTCTTTGAGCGTGGTGGTGATGTTGTACTCGAGGGATATAGTGATAGTTCACATAACGTGGATGAGGATGACGGTAAAAGCACAACGGGGCACGTGTTTTACTTTGGAAAGAGTCCGATAACTTGGTGCTCAACCAAGCAAGAGATCGTTGCGTTATCAAGCTGCGAGGCAGAGTTCATGGCTGCTACCGAAGCCGCCAAGCAGGCCATTTGGTTGCAGGAGTTGCTGAGTGAAGTCGTGAACAAGGAAAGTCGACGTGTAACTCTACATGTTGATAACAAGTCAGCGATACAGCTAGCCAAGAATCCTGTGTTTCATGGCCGGAGTAAACACATCCACAGAAGGTTCCACTTCATTCGTGAGTGCGTCGAGAATGAACAGGTTGAAGTTGAGCATGTACCAGGAAACGAACAGAGAGCTGACATACTAACCAAACCACTTGGAAGGATCAAGTTTGTTGAAATGAGAAATCTGATTGGAGTTAAAGATGTGAATGAGTTCAAGCTTAAGGGGGAGAATGTTGGAGTTAGCTTGAAGAAAACTTGAGGTGCAAGAAAGTATTTTACTAGTTGGACTTGGATTAGTTTAATAGATAATGATCATAATATTTTATGTTTATCAACTAGGATTAGGACTTTGTGGTGGCTATATATAAAGCCTATCGTGTGATGATGATTTGCTGAGACTTTGGTGATTGAACATTGTGATTGAATAAAATTTGGACTTGTTGATTGGAACTCAAGATTCAATAATCTCCATGTCGAAGCTTTATGTTAGCCTTCACCAAGTAGGGCATTTTCACTAGTGAATGGAACCAACCAAACTGGCCAGTAATCGCTAACGACTTTAAATAAGGAGCTTTAATCACAAACCCAACATCATGTCCTGGAACTGGATTTCCATATATAAAAACATCATCGACTGTTAACCTTTGCAATGAAGGAATCATGATTTTGAAAGTTTTCACGTTTTCATTGTTGTCTCGAATCACTTTTAGGTCTTCAAGGACACGGCAACCGGATAGAAGCCGATGAACGCTTTCATCGCTAGGGAAGTCGACATATATAAGACTCAAGCTCTTGAGTGACATGAAGCAAATATTCAAAGGAACATCCACAATGACAGCTGAAACTAGGGTTAAAGTCGCAAGGGTTTCACATGTATACAGGATCCTAGGCAACCGTATGGGCTGGTACCAGGTTCTACAGTCGTTGAACAGAAGAACGCGCACACCTCGAGAAACTGCAACACGAAACCATGTTTCAATGTCTATACGAGGACAGTACCGATTAACATATAGACGCATAGTTTCTATAGCATGAGTGTTGTCTCGCAGCAGCAAAAACTTGTCAATAAAACCTGAAGCTCTCGAGTACCCGCTGTCGCTATATGGATCGGAATACCTAAGATTTGGGACACGTTTCCAAAGAGAATACCAACGTTTTGACAAAAGGCTTGTGGACACTGAAACTTTCGATGGAATTAAAGAGAGTATCTTAAAGATCAAGTCATCTGGCAACAGACTCATCCTATCCATTGCTAACCTAATTAACCCCTTCAAAATCTTCGTTAATTTTGTTGCCGATGATGAAGAATGCAGGTTTAAGGCTTCTTGCTTTTCTCTAGGTCGAAAATCTTATTAGTAATGATGATGAGAACGCACAATCAAACCATAAAAAATCCTAGTTGAAAAAAGAAAGAGAAATAGCCTTCCAGGGTCGGTTAAACAATTTTATGGGCCTACTATACACAAACAAGTTTTCCACAATACATGAATTTCTCCAAAGGAAAAAAATACATGAAATTTTGCACAATGTTTCTTGACGTCAAATCAGCACAGCACAGCACAACTGTCTCTCAAGAGAACGACACACCTCACATGATTTTTTTTTTTTTTTTTTTTTTATTCATTACTTGAAAGTTACAATGGTCTAAAGCCAGGATATTACATATTGTTGAGACATTATCCTTGTTCTTTTTGCTAACTGATCAACATGATGAACATAGTCTCTAGGAACATGCTTAAAAGTAAAATTGTTCAGTCTAGCTAAAACAAGGACATCTTGAATCACCATTGTTGCTTCATTGAAGATAAGTCTTCTATTTTCTCCTTGCAATGAGATGTCCAAGCTCTTGAACAGCTGTGCACAATCACCTAGAAACTACACATCATAATAGAAAAAAATAAAATTCCAACCAACTTATTACATTTATACACATCATTTAGACATCAGCAAAAGTGAAATCGTATATTCAAAATAATGTGTGGCTTCGTAGACCAAACATTTGTTTTGAGCGATACCATTTTAAATAAATAAAAAATAATAATTTCTCTTTATAGTTTTCGGATTATACATTTTTAAACAAGAATGTTTTTTTAAAAAAAAATTCTTGAGATTTTGTTTTAAAATTTGAAATATTGTTTTAATATTTGAAAATTCATTTCAAAATTATTTCAAAATTTTAATATTTATTCATCTATACTATTAAAAGAAAATCATCCTAAAAAATCTACTTACAAAAATTGTTATACCATTTCATTAGACTACTAATATTTTGAAGTTATCTTAAATTTAGACTAACAATATATATTACCATATATTTCTATAACAATATTTACGTTAATCAGCAAAAAAAAATAATATCAGTATTAATAAAATATAATCGTTCCTATTATTTACTCCTACAATTTTGGTATCTAACAAAATAATTTTATGATCTATCAAATTAAATATAAATTTGTCTCTATTATTTAATTAATCATCAATTATCATTTACATATATATATTTCTACGTCATCTCACATATAGATTGCTCGATCCATGCATAATTATTTTTTCATCGTATCATTAAATAATTTAACCATATAATATTTTAAATATTTTTAACTGAATTATATTATTACTCCTCATGAAATGTGATATAATGTTTCTCTAAATATTTTAAATCGATTTTATAAAAGGTATTTATAATAAAAAATTATTAGTTAAAATAAATTTAAATTTATACTATTAAATTAGTCAAAAATCTGTCAAGTAAATCTTATGTCTCACCACTCAACAAATATAACTCTTATAAAATGCACACAAAATATAATGAGAGTGAGTAGACATGTGCATTCGGATCTTGGGGTCGGGTACAAATTTTTTTTTTCGGATCTAGATCTTTTAGGTCCTAGACATTTAGACCCAATTAAGTATTTCAAAATTTTCAAATACGTAATAGGTCCATATATTTAAGACCCAAAAAAGATTTGAAATATCTGAAAACTCAAAAATACCCAAAAACTCAAACAAATTCCCAAAAATATTCAAATATCAAACTCCCCCCACCCACCCCTACCCCAAATTTTACCCAAAGCATGACCCACTCAAACCGAGACCCGACCGAGACTCGAACCGAGACCCAACCCAGACTCAAACCAAGATCTGTGGTACCCGGTCGGATCTCGAGTATGACCCACTCGAACCGAGACCCGAGATCCAACCCAGACTCAAACCGAGATCTGCGGGTCCAAATAATACCAAATAGGTATTTTACCATGGACCTGGATCTGAACCAAACCTAAATTTTTAAGTCAATTTTAGTTTGATTTTTCGGATCCGAATAATATGTCAGGTCTAAAAATAGTTACATAAAAGTGTACATACAAAAATCTTAAATAAAATAATTCATAAATTATAAAGTTTTAAACATATTCACTTTTTCAATATAATACGACTTTGTAACATAAATATATAATAATTTCAAAATACTGATTCATATTAAACTTTGGTTATATTCGAAAAAACTAGTATTTTCGAAGTGCGGATCAAAATCTAGTTTATTTTAAAAATTCTAATTTCTACCCCTAAAACCACATCCTTCAAATCCAAACCTCAAATCTAGATTTTAAAATAAAACAAACATAATCTCATGGCTTGGAAATATCCCTAAGAAGTCATTTATAATTATGATCAGAAGAAGGGGAGGTGAGAGAGACTCCACCGTTCTCCAGCTTGTAACCAAGTATTTCATCATTAATAAACGTTTTCTACCTTTTTTTTTGCTGTTTTTTGATCCAACAAGATACACACGTATCAGATTTCAAGTTTCCAGACATTCAATGCGTCAGTTGCTAAAAACACAAAATACAAGAGATTGAAAAAGTCAGTTATTTAAATACATAGGTTGGGTTTCCGTGTTATCTACGAGATGACTTGATCCGCTAGACAGCTCCTCTGTTTTGGTTATAACCTTCCTGCTTGGATTACCTCTCGATACAAAAAAACTACAGTATCATAAGAATCGCTAACAATGTTACAAAATGTTCAAAGCAACATCAGTAAGAAAGTTATTTCAGCATTTCTTAGGATATTTCTTTACTCTACTTGTAGCAGTTCAGTGCAAATGGAACATTCTATTGCCACATAAAACTTCATTAGTCGAACACAATTTTGCATGTCTTTCTCTTCCTCGCACTTGGATTCATTATGGGTGTTATCTTCACCGTCCTCAAACACACCCAATGCCTCAGGACATCATACATTCTGGACTAGTGCTCGGCAAGTCCCACCGATCTAATGGACGCATCCACTAGCTAGTTAGAATGTTTCTAAGACTAGAGTGAAAAGGAAAGGCATTATATTAATCGGATCAGTGAGAACCAAAACAAAGAGAACGTATACATTCGAGCAGGTGCAAAAGTAACCCACTTGTAGATGTGCATTGCTCCAAGTGTACAAGCTGACATAAGATACTAGGGATAGAGATGCAAATGTGTACAGACTATGATCAAAACATTTAAAAGTAGAATTTTCTTTTAAATGTTCATTAACAGAGTTTGCGCTCCATCATTCAAAACTTTTGAAGTATGATCAAAACAACCTAAGTACTAATAATTCTCCAAGAATAAAAACGAGTAGAATTCTATTTCTCTAAACCGTCATTTGTTAAAACTCCTTCGTGTAGGCTCTACCAGCATTTTGAAACAGTCATCGTCTTTAGCAGTCTTCTAGAGTTCTCTCTCAAATACTTCAGCTCTCTCCGCTAGTGGTGGCTGACTATGAGAGTGTAACAGCCACTGTCTTTAGCTGTCCTCCAGAGTTATCTACCAAATACAAAACCTCATTGTCCTCTGCTTCTGTTCCTTTGTAATCAATCCACTCGATAGTTTCGAGGCTCGAAATCAAACATTCCGGAACAGAACTCGGTCGCTCCCACTGAGTCTGGACATCTTCGGAACTGCTGTAACATTTCTTAAGATCATTTATGTATGAAGATGGAAGCAAATTTGCTTGACCTTGGAATCTGAGAACTCGGAGTTTAGGGGCACGGCTGAGTATAAGACGATACCAGTCTAAAGAGCATGTACAGACTTTAAGAGACACGAGTTGACTGAAGTCGCCTATTGGATACGAATCCTGCATGTGGCATCATAAGTAAGTGCCAAATAATTATTGATATGTAATCACAAACAAAAGTAGATATTATTTTTTTTACCATTCGTTGTTTTAAACATAAAGATAGGTGTTTGGCTGAGGTAACACATCCGAGAAGATTCTTAGAATCTCCATGTTGAAGCTTTATGTTAGCCTTCACCAGGTATGGCATTTTCACTAGTGAGTGGAACGAACCAAACTTGCTCGTAATCGCTAACGACTTTAAACAAGGAGCTTTGATCACAAACCCAGCATCAGGTCCTGGAACTGGATTACCATTTATTAAAACATCCTCGACTGTTAATCTTTGCAACGAAGGAACCATGATTTTGAAAGTTTTCAATACGTCATAGCCCCATCGAACCACTTTTAGGTCTTCAAGGACACGGCAACCCGATAGAAGCCGATGAACAATATCGTCATCGCTAAGAAGGAAGTCCACAGATTCAAGAGTCAAACTCTTGAGTGAAGGGAAGCAAATAGCCAAAGGAACATCAACTATGAAGGTGTGTAGTAGACTTAAAGTCACTAGGGTTTCACATGTATACAAGCTCCTAGGAAACCGTATGGGGGAGTACCAGGTTCTACTATATTGGTAAAACAGAATATCGCGCACACCGCGAGAAACTGCAACACCAACCCATGTTTCAATGTCTGCAGGAGGACAGGACCGATTAACGCATAGATACAAAGTTTGTAGAGCATGAGCGTTGTCTTGTAGTAGCAAAAACTTGTCTATAAAACGTGAAGCGCTCCAGTACTCACTCTCGATATGTGGATCGGAATACCCGAGATTTGGGACGTGTTTCCAGAGTGAACACCAACGTTTTGAGAAAAGGCTTGTGGTCACTACAGCTCTCGATGGAAAAAAAGAGAGTATCTTAAAGATCAAGTCATCTGGTAATAGACTCAGCCTATCCATTGCTAAACCTAGCCCCTTCAATAAGTTTTCGTTAATTTTGTTGCCGATGGTGAAAATGGCTAAGGCTTCTCGCTTTTTATCTAGGTCGAAAACCCTAGTAATGATGAGAACGCACGATCAAACTAAACTTAACTGATGTTTTTCCCATTATTCTTTAGAAGAGATAATAACTGAAAATAAAATAAAGATATAACCGTCACCGTATACCACGGCGTTTATAACTTAGCACAAACTTTAGATGTGAACAACGTTGATCCAAAATTACCCAAAGAATTAACCAAGCGCTCGTAGCTTGGTGGTAAAGAAGGTACAGCTGTACTGTCCGTCATCCGGGTTCGAGCCTTGGCCACAACGGATTTAACATCCTTTCCGTTGGGGCGCTGGACCCCCTACGGGGATAGTTGGGAATGTGGCTGCCACCCAAAGAATTTTTAAATTGTCATTATAAATACCCAAAGAAAAATAAAACATGGATAAAAATATGTTTAGGGGTAAGTGGGTAGAAAACAAGCTGATAAAAGATGCGCGCATTACCATATGAATAAAAAAAGAGAAAATTACTAGACTGTATAAAAAAAGTTGGTTTATTACTAAAGTGTTATACATCTTTTAAAAATTACTAGAGTGTTTGGATACCCCTAGTAAATGACAATAAGGGACTTTGGTTAGTTTTTTTTAATTGAAATTATTTTTAAACATTAAATCTACATCACTAATTAAATATCCACATCAGTAATAGAAAACAATCAACCATCTCTTTAATTACATAACATTGAAAAAAAAAACACAACAACACAGCACAACTTCGTCGAATAACTAAAGGAACCCTAACCGTCTCTTCTCTGAAATCGTCATCGACATTGTGTTTACTCCGTCTTCCTCGAACTAACTCTCTGTCTTGTCTTCTCCGATATCGTCTTCTCCGAAATCGTCGTCTCCAATCGTTTTTACGAAATATTTTTCGCTGTAATCGCCCGAAATCATCTTCTCTGCTGCGTTTTTCGAGTTTGTGGCTGAGTTTTAATTTATGTTGTAGCTGAGTTACTTTTCTTTTACGGCTGGTTTATATATGCAGTTTCGTTTATATATGCAGTTGTGGCTGAGTTACTTTCCGCCAATCTCCGAAAACCTAGCTAAGAAGTGTGCATTCCGAGGAGAAAAGACAATTACATTAAAAAAAAACACCCAAATCGACAATTGTGGGATGTATTTTAATTAAGTTTGTTTGTGATTTCATACCCATATTTGGATAATCTAATTTTTTTTTCAGATCTAAGTGAGAGAAAATTGAACAAAAAGAAAATGAAGGAGATGAAAAGAAGTGACAGATTCAGCAGAGACGACACAGAGGAGTTCATTGAAGCTTGGATACATGGACGAATACCGGAATTGTGCAGAAAACCTGTATTTTTGGTTTTCTATGTAAAAAACATAACTCACTCATGTATTGTGTGTTTGATTTATGCTATGTTTACACTACTCAACCGTGTCATTTATATATCTCAGCTGTGTCGTTTACATAACTCATCCATACCTCAAACATACCCTAAAATCAAAAAATGTTTAGATAACTCAGCCGTATCATTTA
>NC_027749.1:10022510-10023759 GCF_000695525.1 Brassica oleracea var. oleracea | reverse complement strand
AAAATTTAAAGTTTATCTTTGAACATTAAATCCAATATTTTTATTATTATTTAAAGTTTAAGGTTTAGGTTTAAAGTTTATGTAGTTTTGAGTTAAACTCAAATTTAATCATTTAAAAAAAATATTTAATTTAAAGTTCCATTTTAAATTTTGATTTAAACCCGTAACTACATTTTTTAAGTTTACACAATTTTTAAAACAAATTGAAATGAACTAAAATTACAAATTATATTACTTTTTTCATGACCATTGATTGATTTTAGTCTAAAGGTTCAATATTTTCAACATAAAATTATAATATTTTATAATGTATTAAAATTTAAACTACAAATATTAAATATAAAATTATAAAGTTAAATATTTTCAAAACATTATCTCAAACCATATCTATTTCGAACCTTTAACCCTAAACCTTGAACCACATACTTTGACCTATACCATAAAACATTAAACTTCAAACTTTTTTAAAAAATAATTAATCATCTACCTTAAATTCTAACAACAAATGTTAAAACTCTAATATTTTTGTTATTTAAAAATATAATCTTAAATCTTAAATCGAAACCCAAAACACTATATACCAAACCCTAAACTCATTCAGTTATATACCCTAAATTTTAAACTTCATATTTAAACCATACATCAAAAAATCATCATATAATCATAAAATCCAAGTTTTAAAATTTAAAGCTTTATCAAAAATACACTTTAATATAAATTTAATATAAAATATAATTTTAACCATCAAAATTAAAACATTAACCATTGATTGTTTTAATCTAAGGGCTACAAATCCATCTAGTGCTTATCTTCTAACTTGTTTCTCATTGGTTAGATTTTTTAGTACAATGATTACAATTCTTGACCATTGATTAGTTTTGATCTAATGGGTAGATGAGCTTGATGGTGGAGGAGATAAAACCGTTGTGTGGCTTGAAGACGTCGGAGCTCTCGTGGTAACGAGACTGCGGTGGCGAAGGAAGAAGACAATAATGACCTGACCTCCCGGCTCTCGTGATATGGAAGAAACACGCGGTGGTTTAGTTAGGTTTAGATTTTGTCGACACGACTGCTAGCTTTTTTGTTTCTAGGTTATAGATTAGGGTTGGTTTATAATTAAACTCAGCCGTAAGGTATGCATAACTCAGCTGTAAGTGTGCATAATTCAGCCGTCACGTATCTGAATGGTATAAGCCAGTCGCAATGTTCCTATAACTCAGCCGTTAAGTGTAATATGTTTCGCGACATT
>NC_027749.1:10021759-10022424 GCF_000695525.1 Brassica oleracea var. oleracea | reverse complement strand
AAACTATAGAACTATAAAGTTATAAAAAATATAAAGTTTATCTTTTGAACACAATATTAAACCTTTAATCTTTTCTTAAATTTGAACCTCAAACCCAAAACTATAGAACTATAAAGTTATAAAAATTATAAACTCAGTCGTAACGTATGCATAACTCTGCCGTAATTTGATTATAACTTAGCCATAACGTATGCATAACTCAGTTGTAAAGTATGTATAACTCAGTCGTAACGTATCTGAATGGTATAAGCCAGCCGTCCTATAACTCAGCCATCAAGTGTAATTTGTTTCGCGACGTTTCGTATTTTGGACAGGAACAAAATATTTTGGGCGGAAACAAACTCATTCCTCAACTCTGAACACAATATTAAAACTTTAATATTTTCTTAAATTTGAACGACCCAGTTGCGGAAACAATAATTACCAGAACCATAAGATCTCAGAGAAAGATAAAGAATAAGTTGAAGAAGATAGATAAAGAAGATGAAGAATGAAGAATAACATAGACCCTTATTTTATTGTTGTAACAGTAGTGATGACATGGCAAATCCGAATTGATGACATGGCAAATCCAAATTGATGACATGGCGGATGACATGGAAAATCGGTTAATCAGCTGCCAAACGAATATATAACTCAGCCTAAATAAATCAGCCCTCATGTAC
>NC_027749.1:10011148-10021690 GCF_000695525.1 Brassica oleracea var. oleracea | reverse complement strand
AAAATCTTAAGTCAGCCATATCGTCAAATAAATCAGCCGTCAAACAAATGATATTCTAGTAATTAATCTTTCGCTAATAAGTCAGCCGTAAATAAGCTGAGTTTACTATTAATTCATCCAATGACGGCTGATTAAATATAACTCAGCCGTATCAACATCTCATAAGTCGGCCGTAAATTCAATAACTTAGCCAGTCGATATTCATTAACTCAGCCGTGGAAACATAACTCATCCGTGTCTTAACTACAACTCAGCCAAATTTTACAGAAATCAAACCACCGATGTATAAGTCAGCCGTAACTTGTGTACGTAAGTCAGCCGTTATCCCATAAATCAGCCAGATTTCTGTAAATCAATCATAACTAACAACTGATTTATGTTCTTAAGTCAGCCGTTTTCTCTTAAGTCAGCCGCGTTGTTTAATTCAGCCGCAACGTAGCAATAACTCAGCCGTAACGACGTATATAGCTCTTTACGGCCGACTTAATGAAAACACATAACCGAATTCCTACGTGGCGCCGGGGTTTTTATTACGTGGCATTAAAAAATAATGACATTTTTGTAAATACGTTTTTTCTCATAACGTAAAAAAAGGCACACTTGGTATTTAAAAAATGCCAGTAATAAAAAAAAGATCTGTATGGTTCTAGTCAATTGTCCTAAAATATTATATATTTGAGTAAACTTCCCATAAAAATATGTGCTATCTTTCTCTGTTCAAGTTAATGATAACTTGATAAGCTAGCGGCATACTTTTAAAGCAAAAGAGGTTTAAGACAAGGTTATGCTCTGTCTCTCTACCTCTATGTCATCTGCATGAATGTTCTATCACAATTGGCATCTGATTTAGGAAACTTGCGGATGAATCATAAACCGTTGTTGGGTAAGATCAAAGCAAAATTGGCACATAGTTGATAGCGTCTATTATCATGAGCATATCAACAAATTAGTACTAAGCTAGAAAGGTTTGAACGTGATTCGTTTCAGGTAATTATAACAAATTTTACAGAGTGATTGACCAAGTACTTCAATCATTGTCGGATGAACCTATATCATGAAGCTGTATTTTTGAGAGCAGCACTCGCTGAAGGCATGTCCCTTACATATACACACACCTATCATAAACCATCCAACTTCACAATGATACAGAGAGTTCAAAAAGATAATGAGAGAACAAGAGTAATGATTGGCTTTGTCAAAGTGGAACAAATGTCAGTTGCAGGAGGCAACTTCCAAGTGCTTCAGCACAAAAAAAGCATCCAAGCAGTTTCAATTTGGATGGCATCGTTAGCGCAACTAATATAGGCGGAAAATTTATTACTCCTGGTTATGCTGTAAAGTTGCCAATCAGGTAAAATCTCATTATGGTAAATTTATTACTCTCATTATTACCTTATCCATAATGAAAAATCAAAATAAATGCTCTTTTATTTACAAAATGCATTCGTTCCTTTTGTTTCCTCCTCATACACACAAAAAAGTCTATAACAAGAAAGAAAAGAATCAAGACGCATAGTGTTCCAGCCAAATCCTAAATTTTACTATCACCTAAAATCTTTCTTTCTACATGTTGTCTCCTTGTTAACGTGTAACAGTATCAAAACAAATAAAATCATTCTTTCTCCTGACTTCTAACTTGGATTCATATATAAGAGCTTACCTCTTAGATCCCCTCTCCAATTCAAGAACTTCTTCACTTCATCATACAAAACAAAATTGCAGCCGAACCAATACTCCTACACATATTCGAAAGCGCTCCATGGTAAAAAGAAGCCAACCCTTCACTCCTATATATCTTCTTCCAACAATCCACCGTGCTACTATACATCGGATTCTCAATCCCAGACTGCATCATGATCCTCCTCCTAACCGTATCCAACGGGTAAGAAGCCAAACCAGCAAAAGTAGTCGCACCATGAGCCAAAACCCATCTCTTCCACAACGTCAACTCTTTATCTTCGGAGCATCTCCAAAAAACACTCTATAACTTCAAATATATAGTTTTTTTCTTTATAAAAAGGAACTTCAAATATGAAGTTTCACTTTTAAAACTCTAAATTTAAAGTTTTATCTTTTTATTTGCATTTTCCTTCTTATAATTAATTACACATCACATTTATGATTCATAAGTATTTTCTCATTTATCGTTTTAATCTTTAAAATTTTTGTATATTATAAATATTTCAAATTTATTTTTATAAATTCAGATTTTACACATAAATTAAATAAAAAATTTAAAAAGAGATTTATAATATTATAAAACTAGAATTAGACAACACGAATATTAAAAAAACTTAGTAAAAAAGGTTTTTTGAAAAGATCCATGAAAACATAATTATTGCACAAAATTAAATATTACAACGACACTAATAGTCTAGTAAATTTTCTTTGGAACTTCTAAAATATTGTTCAAACAAATTTTGTTTAATTGAAAGTGGATCATTACTGAAATAATTTTATGGAATAATGAGATATTTTGCTTGTACTTTAATACCTAACTAGATCTTGACCCGCGTCCCTCTCGGATGTTGGATTTAACCGGTGTTCAATGTAAATTTATAAACTATTGATTTTATAAAATGTCCATTTATATTTTTACGTTTTGTAAAATATATTTAGAGTAGAATATATTATATTATAATATAGATGTTTGATAATAATTTTTTATCTGTACGTAATATTATATTTATAATTTTATAACTTGATGCAATTTGATGTAATTGTAATATTCATATATTAACCTATTGATTTTTTTTGTTTATTTATTTAAAAATGATTTAATTTTTTACAGTAGGTTTTTATGAATTATTATTAATTTTATAATATTTGGTTTTCTTGAAAATTGTATTGTAGCATATTAATATATACTATATATTACGGTTTGCATTTTTATTTTCAGCAAAAAGAAATAACAATTCATTGCAATTAATTAATTTAAATTTTTGATTTTAAGTGAAGTGGCAGATTTGTAAATAAGAAAGAAATGTAATGGCTAAATGTGTAAATAAAAAAAATATTTAATCTGTTATCGGTGTTTCTAAACAATTCTCATTTAATCTGCTATCTTTGTTTCCAAACAACTTTCATTTAATCTACTATCTAAGTTTTCAAACAGTACCAAAAGGTGCTTCAGTTTTAATAATATAGATTATGTATTACTATTTAGAATTTTATAGTTTAATGTAAGATTTTATTAATTAATATTACTGTAATATATATTTTTATATATATACTACTGATTTATAAAGTTTTATGAATTTATATTAATCATGACAAATATAAAGATATTTTGAAACTTCATATATAGAATTTTGCAAACTCTAAAATAAAAGAGATAGTGTTTTTTTAAAGATGCTCTCAGACAAAACATCTTAAACCATATCAATGATAGACTCAAGAAGGTTTATTATCGAAAGAAGAGAGGCAAAGAAGTGTTAGACGTAGAAGAGAAGGAGTGTTGAAGTGAAGATTAAGAGGAAGGGAAAACTTCTATTTGAAGTGGAGTCTTTGCAGTTACGGTTATTGGATGAAGAGTAGAAGTATAAATAGAAGTGGTAGTTGAGCTGAGCTGGTTATGCTTTGATCTTGAATGTATTAGACGTTGTGAGTCTTTACTTCACAGTCGTTATGAGACTGGTGATTTGTACTTAGTTCGTTATGAGAGCTTGAGTACTTCTCACAATCAAAGTTGTATCTCTCTTTTGATTCAATAAGAAGTACATATTATTCAGTTATATAGATCGAGAGTCTATCATTGGTGCGGTGAGCGTGGATCGAAACCACCGCGAAGTGACGAAATGGTGGAAACACGTAACGGAGGGGATCGAGAGAAGACGATACCCACAGATGCATCGAAATCGATGGATATCCATCAGATTCAAGATGAGTTGGAGCTGGCGAAGTACAACTATGAGAAGTTAGCTCAGAGTGATCAAGTGACGACGAAGAAGCTCGATTCGGTGGAGAAGAAGATTGAAACGATGGCGATCGAATCTACTTCAAGATTCGAGGCAATCGAGAAGCAGATGAACCATATCACCGACGTCTTGACTCGATTGGAGGATTCAGCGATATTCAATCAGAGACCGGGGAAGGAGATTGCTTCAACGTCGGAACCTCAAATCGATCAGGTACCGATTCCTATCTCTGAAACGGAAAGATCTCCAACACAGTTAGGTTATCGGGGAATCCATGGTACTCTTGCAAATCGCGATAAGATGTTGAGAAGGATTGAAATGCTTGTGTTCTCTGGTCCTTTGCCTTTCGATTGGATCTCGCGTGTTGAAAGATTTTTTAGATTTGGGAACTACAACGAGGATGAGAAGCTGAATCTAGTCTCTCTGAGTCTAGAAGGACCAGTTCTACAGTGGTTCAACGGCGAAGTTATCAGTGATCCTTTTGTGAGTTGGGAGCAGTTCACCAAGCGGATGTTAGACAGGTCTAGCGGTCCCATTGACAATGATCCAGCAGCGAGGCTATTCTGTTTGACGCAAGAGGGTGATATTGTCGACTATGTGAACGAATTTGAGGCTTTGAGGAACCAAGTTACAGGGATTGATGAGAAGAATCTGATCAAGGTGTTCTTCAACGGTCTTAAATCTGAAATGAAGGAGGTTATCCGCATGAAGGAACCTGTGAGTTTGACAGACCACAAGCTAGCGATTTTGAAGATGCAGAGTACAGTTTTTTGTAAGGTTGTAAGCTCAGCTTCGGGGGGAGATGCTCAACGAGGCTTTCGCCGTCAAAACACGACAGTACGTCCTGCCATCAGTCCAACAGACAGAATGGAGATAATCAGACGCATGAGACGGGGGCTAATAAAGAAAATAATCCGCAACAACAGCAAAACAACTTCAAAGCGAGGTTACAATATTCAGATGCTGAGTTAGATCGTATGCGCAAAGAGAAGATCTGCTTTAGATGTAAAGCACCATAGACACCAGCTCATAAGATGGAGTGTCCTAACAGACAATTGCGAGTGTTAACAGTGATCAACGGTTTAGAACTTGAAGTGGTTAACACCAACGGAGAAGAAGAGTTGCAGTGTGACTACAAACAACAAGTCTTACACACGTTATCACTAAACTCGTACTTGGGCATTGACTCTCCTATGACGACCAAGATGAGAGGAGAGATATGTGGTAAAGAGGTGATAGTCATGCTCGATAGCGGAGCATCTCACAACTTCATTTCACCTGAAATTGTGGACAGGCTACGACTGAAAATGTATGCTGACAGTAGCCTGGACGTGTTGTTGGGTAATGGTGTGACTGTGAATGCTTCGGGAATTTGCAGAGTAGTCACATTTCAATTAAACAAAACCAACTTCACAAGTGACTTCATCTCCCTTGAACTGAGAAACGTAGATGTGATACTCGGCATTCAGTGGCTTGAAACCTTAGGCAAATGTGAAGTGGACTGGAGAGAGCAGGTCCTTTCCTTTGTCTATAACGGGAACAAGTTGACTTTGTTGGGAGAAAAGGTGTTACATTGCACCAAGTTCTCCTTCAAGTCTCTGATGCCAGTCTATACAAGTATTAAGGAAGGAAGAGAAGTGCTTCTTACTACTTCTATAGCAACATCTCCGATTCCAAAAGTTCGTATACAATTCTCAAAATTACTCCAGGAGTTTGAAGATGTGTTTGCGATTCCTACAACTTTGCCACCAGTTCGTGACAAAGAACACGCGATCAACCTCAAACCTGGAGTATCGACAGTCTCTGTTCGGCCTTATCGATACCCTCACGCAAGAAAAGTAGCAATGGAGCAAATGGTCAATGATATGTTAACTACCGGGATCATCAGACCAATCACCAGTCCTTTTTCGAGCCCAGTGCTATTAGTAAAGAAGAAGGATGGGTCTTTTCGCTTCTTCGTCGACTACAGGGCATTGAATAGAGCAACTGTGCTAGATATATACTCGATACCAGTCATAGATCAGCTACTTGATGAACTACACGGAGCATCTGTCTTTACCAAACTTGATCTAAGATCCGGTTATCATCAGATCAGAATGGTGGAATATGATATTCATAAAACAGCTTTCAGAATGGTGGAAGGTCACTACGAATTCCTTGTGATGCCCTTCGGTATCACCAATGCCCCAGCCACATTTCAAGCTTTGATGAACAAGGTCTTCAAACCGTTTCTTCGGAAGTTTGTTTTGGTGTTTTTTATGACATATTGGTCTACAGTAAAGACCAACAATCTCATGAGGAGCATCTTCGTCTGGTATTACAAGTACTAAGAGAGCAGAGCTTGTTTGCAAATCAGAAGAAATGTACTTTTGGAGTGGAGAAGGTTGAGTATTTGGGTCACATAATATCAGCTCAAGGGGTAGCTACTGATTCAGAGAAGATTACAGCTATGAACGTGTGGCCGTTACCAAAGACAGTTAAGCAACTTCAGGGTTTTTTGGGTCTAACAGGATATTACCGAAAATTTGTCAAAGATTATGGGAGTATTGCTAGACCATTGACAATATTATTGAAGAAGGATCACTTCGCTTGGTCCAAGGAATCACATGAAGCATTTGATCGACTGAAGTATGCAATGGTTCATGCACTGGTATTAGCCTTACCAGACTTTGAGCAAGTTTTTGTGGTGGAGTCAGATGCGTCAGGCTTCGGATTGGGAGCTGTCTTGATGTAGAACAAACGTCCAATAGCGTATTTCAGTCACGCACTCACTCCACGCGAACAGCTAAAACCAGCATATGAGAGGGAGGTCATGGCCATCGTAATGGCTATAAGGAAGTGGAAACATTACCTGAATGGACGCCATTTTCATGTCCATACAGATCAACGCAGTCTCAAGTTTTTGTTGGAACAGAAAGAGGTCAATATGGAGTATCAGAAGTGGTTAACGAAGATCTTGGGATTTGACTTTGAAATATTCTACAAACCAGGCCCTGAAAATAAAGCAACGGACGGTTTGTCAAGATCTGTGTCGGTATCTTCACTATTGTTGGCGTTAACGGTCCTTAAAGTGCTTCAATGGGAAGATTTGTATAAAGAAATTGTAGATGATGGGTTGATTCAGGAAACAATTTGAAAGATTCAGACAGGGGAGTTGATTTCAAAGAAGTTTCAGGTCATTGATGGAAAATTGTGGTCTAAACATCGTCTGGTGATACCGAAGTCATCTCGTTTCATTCAAGTGATTCTACATGAGGCTCATGACAGTAAGATGGGAGGTCACTCAGCGGTTTTGAAGACAGTAAAACGAGTTCAATGTTCGTTCTTTTGGAAGGGAATGTATAAGCAGATTCAACAGTATGTAGCAGCTTGTGCGGTTTGTCAGACACACAAACATTCAACACTGTCTCCAGCTGGACTTCTCCAACCGTTACCTATTCCAGAGCGTGTGTGGGAAGACATCAATATGGACTTCATAGAGGGACTTCCTACTTCGAATGGGTTCAATGTCATCTTGGTAGTGATTGACCGCCTCAGTAAATATGCTCATTTCATGAGTCTTAAGCATCCTTTTACGGTTCTTGATGTTGCAAAGAAGTTTGTTGGCGAGGTGGTTAAGTTGCACGGATTTTCCCAGACAATCGTGTCTGACAGAGATCAAATTTTTTTGAGCCCTTTCTGGACGGAAGTATTTCGTTTGGCTGGCACAACATTGAAATACAGTACCATTTTCCACCCTCAGACTGATGGTCAATCAGAAGTACTTAACCGATGTTTAGAAACCTATTTGAGATGCTTCAGCTCTTCACACCCGCGATCGTGGCATACTTATTTGGCTTGGGCTGAACTATGGTATAACACTACATACCATAAATCACTTCAGTTGACCCCATTTAAGGTGTTATATGGGCGTGATCCTCCTCCACTCTTGAGATTCGAGGCTGGTTCAACGTCCAATTATGAATTGGAGAAGGCTTTACAGGAAAGAGATGTGGTCTTGGAGTCACTTAAACAGAATCTTCTACGTGCTCAGGAGATAATGAAGTAGCAGGCTGATAAAGAGAAAAGGGATGTGGTGTTAAATGTGGGAGATATGGTGTATTTGAAATTACAACCTTATCGACAGAAGACATTGGCCAGACGTTTTTGTCAAAAGCTAGCTGCGAAGTTCTATGGCCCTTATCGAGTTGTGGAACGAATTGGTGCAACAGCTTATAAGTTGTTACTACCACCATCGGCTCGTATTCATCCTGTTTTTCACATTTCTTAATTAAAGTTGGCAGTTGGGCAACATGATTTAAGTGATACGCTTCCTCCTAACTGTATTATGGAGGCAGAAAAGGTAGTGGTACCTGAGGTTATTTTGGATAAACGTTTAGGAAGCAAAGGAGAGTTGGAATTGTTGGTTCATTGGCTCGATAAACCAGCTTTGGAGGATTCGTGGGTCTCTTATGAGGAGTTCAGGCAGTGTTTTCCTTCGTACCAGCTTGAGGGCAAGCTGGATTTCGTTGGGGGAAGTATTGATAGACTCAAGAAGGTTTATTACCGAAAGAAGAGAGGCAAAGAAGTGTTAGACGTGGAAGAGAAGGAGTGTTGAAGTGAAGATTAAGAATAAAGAAAGGAAGGGAAAACTTCAATTTGAAGTGGAGTCTTTGCAGTTACGGTTATTGAGTGAAGAGTAGAAGTATAAATAGAAGTGGTAGTTGAGCTGAGCTGATTATGCTTTGATCTTGAATGTATTAGACGTTATGAGTCTTTACTTCACAGTCGTTATGAGACTGGTGATTTGTACTTAGTTCGTTATGAGAGCTTGAGTACTTCTCACAATCAAAGTTGTATCTCTCTTTTGATTCAATAAGAAGTACAATATTATTCAGTTACATAGATCAAGAGTCTATCAATCAAACCCACCAAAGTACAACCCCCAGAGAAGCTAAACCAGCAAAAGTAGTCATACCCTAAGCCAAAACCCATCTCTCCCCACAACGCCAGCTCCTTATCCTCAAACAAAACCTCCTTAACCGTAACAAACCCACCAAAGTACAACCCCCCAGAGAAGAGATGATGATTCTTCTCTCGAGAGGTGCTGCTGTTTCGGAGAAGACCTCTGTAGAGATCCTTGAGGGAGAAGTTGAGCGCTACGGATGACTCCTTCTTCACGGACCAGGCGGTGGATGAAGTCGAGCATTCCTTTGAATCTTGTCTTCTTCCCCGAGGCGAGGGCGATGCTGCTCTCTTGGGTTTGGAGGAGGAGCTTGGCTCTCTCGATTGGAGCTACGATGGTGTGTACGACGCCGCCCATTATGGCCCCGGCGAGTTAGTAAGTCTCTGTGAAAATGTTTCAGTGGGTCTTCGTCTTCTCTACTCGAAATGCTCATCTAGGTTTAAAGTCTCCATCTTTTTAGCTAAGGGTTGATAAAAATCGAAACTTTAGTGAAATGCCGACGTGGGTTGGTCTCGATTTGGTTCGATCTGGCATTATCTCAGGAACCCAACACGTCGGAGATTCTGAAGAACTCCGCCCATGAAGAGAAAAGGTGAGGGAAGAGACTCGAAAACACCTAAGCGACGGTTTAGAATCAAAGAGGAAAAAATAACAGATATGTTGGAGATTGATTCGGGTCTCTTGCGTAGCCTCGAACTCGAGATAAGAGGGAGGAGACGTAATAGTGAAAGGTTGGAGAAGATGAAAAAAATGGACATAATGGATTACATGCGAGTTTTGTATGATGCAATATTTAAGTTTGTTCTCAATCTTGATTAGAGGGTTCTCCACTTTTATTTACGTTGGGTATTGTTGTTGTTGTTGCTGCTGAGGATGATAAGAGCAAGAGCATTAGTGAACCCTCCCTTGGGGTTCATAAGGATTTTTTAATATTTTTTGGTGGGTCAATCAACAGTTATGAACATGTATCTATTGTTTTCTGCATTAGTGAACCTGAAGAAAGAGTTCATAGGAATAAAATAATAATATTTATATTTTTTTTAAATCAAATTATTGAGAATACATGAATAAAATATTAAAATATATTATAAATATTTTAAAACTTTTTATTCAATACATTAAGAGTAGATGACATAAATCGAGAACATACAAACATACAAACATTATTCATCTTCATTACCAAACTTTATTCATCTACATTAAGAGTAGATCCCGTGTCAACGAAGCCAAATTCAGGTTCATACAAACATACAAACATTATTCATCTACATTAAGAGTAGATCCCGTGTCAACGAAGCCAAATTCCTCTGAACCTGAAGAGGTGTATGTGGCGCCTCCTGCTTATGTTCCTAAGGCTCCATACCCATCCAGACCAAGGCAGAAAGGATCAAAGAACGTGAGTACGAGAAGCTAAAGAACCTTGTTGGGGAGTTACATGTGAGATTGCCATTCGTTGAAGTGGTGAAGATGGTACCTTCTCTTAAAAGGTACATGAAGGAGATTCTTACCGATAAGATGAGCCTAGAGCGTGGTGTGTTGATGCTCAATGAGGAATGTAGTGCAGTTCTACAAAATGTCATGCCTAAAAAGCGTGAAGATCCCAGAGCATTTGTTCTACCATGCCTCATTGGATCACTTACCTTTGAGAGGAGTCTCTGCGATCTGGGTTCAGGAGTGAGC
>NC_027749.1:10004301-10005471 GCF_000695525.1 Brassica oleracea var. oleracea | reverse complement strand
TTGATTAAAAAGAAATCCCTGAGAATTCCCAATGCCCAACGTTTGTTTTAAAATAGTTTTCAAATCGTTTAAATCATCTTTTTACAGCTTGTTTATGTTTTGTGACACTAAAGAAAATTAACTAAAAAAAACATCAAAAATATATCTTCGTTCGCTGTAGCTATTTACTTGTCTGCAACTCTACGTGTGATCAGCGGCCCCTGTGGATTCGATCCCGCATTACTACTGCATACTTTACTGTGCACTTGCAGTTAGATAATCGGGTTAAAACTCGACACATCAATACATATGTCTCTATTAGGTATTGGAGTACCACATGGAGTTCCTGGAGACATTTGGGTACATTTGGAGCTCAAGGGAGGTGATTAGAGTGATCTTTGGACGAACACTGCCTGGAGCGACTACATGAAGTCGCTGTGACACACATCCTGGAGTGACCTGGCCAGAGCGACATAGAGAGGTCGCTCGCGTTTCTATCGCGAGACACCCCTCCCAGAGCGACTTGCCAGAGCGACGCTCCGAGGTCGCTCGCGTTTCCATGGCGAGACGACACAAAACGAAGCCCGGAGCGACATCTCATAGCGACCCACTGAGGTCGCTCCCGAAGGCCGGAGCGACTTGTCGGAGCGACATGCCGAGGTCGCTCCGCGTCTATTTGCCTGTCGAACTCATGTTTTTCTAAGGGCCTTTTGGTCATTTCATTATGCACGTTTTACATTGCCAAAAAAACCTAAGTTAAGTACTTTGGTAAGCCACCAGAGGAAAACAATCTCTTTTCTGGAGAAGAACTAGTAAAACTTCTTTTGATTCAGATTTCATTGCTCTCATCTTGTGTTCTTGTTGATTTCTTATCTATTTCTCTACATTATTAATCTGAAATCCAATATGGGTTTAAGAGGAATCATGGAGATTAGTGAGTAATCACCTTTTGAATTCATGGGTTAGGGAGATTAAGGGTGATTAGGTTAGTTCTAGGATGTTTTAGTGTAGATCATTCTTGTTCCTTGCTAGTAGAGTATTCATAATGCATCTTCTGAGTTGGCCACTCAAAAGTTGATCAATAGGCATTTCCCACCCGAAAGGTGTTTGATGAAATGCCTGAGACAACTCTCCTAGGCTTTTAGTATACTTTGCCAAAGACATTTGTTGTTAAAGGTGCTAAAATAGCTA
>NC_027749.1:9997569-10000610 GCF_000695525.1 Brassica oleracea var. oleracea | reverse complement strand
TTTTCCCTTAGTAAAGAAAGTCATTTCATTTATCATTAATCATTAGTTTAGAAACCTCTTAAATTATCGGTTGCACTTAGATTAAGTGAGTACTTGCATTCTCATTGCTTTGAAATCCCTTAGAATTGGTTCGACAATCATTTATACTACAACATTTGTCTTAGGAGCCTTGAAAACTCCTAACATCACCTTCCAATCCGTGACCTGCAACACCCTGGCCTTCCAACCCGTGACCTGCAAAACAAAAGAGAACAGAATCAATAAACAAGCTAATACACTAACCAAATACACTGCTATTACTCAAAGAAAGGATAACAGATTGAATAAACAAAAACAAGCTAATACACTAACCAAATCAAAGCATTTCAGAGATTAGCTTATTCTTAAGAGCCACTTCATGATCAGAAAGTGTGTCTATGTTTTTGGCTAAGAGGCGATCTAGGATCTTTTGTTTGGATAGGGTGTTTTTCTGAGCTAGGATGGTTTGTATCCGATCAAAAGCTGCTTCGTTTGGCTTCTTGCGTTTGGCAGCTTTGCTAGCTTTAACACCCGGAGGCCTAACTTCTTCCTCGTCAGCCACCACTTGCGGATCACCTTCCTTACTTTTCTCCTTCGGCTGAGAGTGTGATCTCCATTTCTGATCGAACCGAAGTTCCCTCCAGCAATGTTCAAGAGTGAACTTGACATTATAGTCATTGAAGAAGATGTCATGCGCAGCCTTCATGACATCATTCTCTGTTTGGCCACTCGATTGCTCCTTCAACGCACTTTCATGGCATCCCACAAACCTGCAGACCTCCGCATTCACCCTTCCCCACCTCTGCTTACATTGACTCCAGTGTCTTGGAAGGGAGCCAACGAGGTGATGACTCGAATTGAAATACTCCCCTATCCTCTTCCAAAAGGATCCTAACTTTTGTTCATTACTGAAAATGGGATCCTTGCTGGTGTTCAACCAAGCACTGATCAACACAATGTCTTCTTTGGTTGACCACTTTCTCCTTTCCACTGGTTTAACTAACCCGGGAGAGGTAACAGGTGCCTCAGCAGAGTCTACGTCTAGTGGTGGACTGCTCTGTGAAGCTAACATGTTAACAAACCCGGGAGAGTGTAGGGAAAAAGGGTCCATTTTCTGTTTTGGTTTTGTTTGATGTTTAGAGGTTTTAGTGATTTTATAAGGGTGGATTGTTTGTGTTTTTATAAGTGGTTCCCTATGTTTTAAACTAGTTTCGCTTAGGTTAATTACACAACAACAACCACAGTTAATTACACAACAACTAAATTTAAATACACAACAACTTATTCACAGTTAGCATTCATTACACATCAAATCAGGTTTATTTAACTCGAAATTTTTTTAAACTTTAACCAACAAACACAACAATGAATGATAAAACAAATTCAAGTACGAGTTATACTCTAGCTAGTTCAGATCATTTAAAGCTCTACTCAACCTACTTCAGTTCTAGTTAACGTCTAGCTACGAAGCAACCAAAACACGTAATTCTAGTTCAGTTAAGATGGAGTCTAACCTTTGGTGGTTAATCGAAGCAAAGCTTCTCCAGGTCAGCTACTTGCACCGTGAGGTTATAAACCTCCGCAGTGAGGCGATCAATTGATTAGAACGAGAAAACCTCCGGGAGACGGCGTCGCACGAGAAATTGCCTCTCACAACGAAACCGTAGCTTTTTGGTCGAGAAGAGCAAATGAGTCGATACACGGGGAAGCCCAACTTTCCTCCTCCTCTACGCGCCTTCGTTCAACAAATCAACACACGACGCGTGGCTTGAACCCGCTTCATACGATATCACTCGTAAGGCCCGGTTCATCAAAACGAACCCATTTTTTATTTTCTTTTATTCATCGGCCCCTTAGAACTCGAGCCCATGAACCCAAAGGTTTTGTTTTGTATGTTGGGAGTATTTGGTCCCTTGGATCATGGCCCCTTTTCATCCAAAACTTCCAATCAACTATGTTCAACCAACCTTCCAACATTATGTTACCTGATTAATGCGTAGGATTGACGCAAGAACTTGAGAAATTATCATGACCTAGACCGATTGTAAAGTCGGTGGTTATCCTTATCATGTTACTACACATCTCTACACAGTCTTTCAGAAGTATATAAAAAAAAATTACAGCAATTCTTTAGTTTTAGAAGTCTTATATATTGTCTCTAGTCAGATATTTTATGATTTTTTTTTGGAACTCTTTTTTTTTGGAACTCTCAGATATTTTATGATTAGAAATACATATATCTGTTTTTCAGGTTTGTGTGCTGCAAAGTCTTTTACAAAAAAAAAGTTTTTTCCAAAGAAGGTGCATGTTAATTAAGCTTAACATTAATCTCCAATTAGAAAGAAAAACGAGAGAAAAGAGGAAGCACA
The DNA here is from genome assembly GCF_000695525.1 of Brassica oleracea var. oleracea. Lineage (NCBI taxonomy): Eukaryota > Viridiplantae > Streptophyta > Magnoliopsida > Brassicales > Brassicaceae > Brassica > Brassica oleracea. The sequence continues at coordinate 9,998,223 of NC_027749.1, read as the reverse complement.
GAAATATGGTGCAATGCTTGCCATAATTAACTAAATTTATGTATGGGTATATATTTGGTTCAGTTGATACTTGGTGGACTGCATTTTCATCTAGGAAGATTCTTAGATTTGGTTCATTATTTTCAGTATTAATAACATCAACCAATCCCTTTATATTAATTGAGGAACATTTGAAAAGATGTAACCTCAATTTTGTATTAATTAAAAGAGGTTTCAATGCATATGTGGCACTCAATTAGGTAGTCAATTACATTCAATTGAAAAATAAGTAGGTCCACATTCGATTTTTATATGTTGTTAGATACATAAGTTGGTCAAACTATATGATATAATGATATGATATGCTATTTTCTTTCCTTAAATAAAACCTACGGAATTACCATAAATGACTAATATATATATGACAATTAATGATTTTAATAATAAAGATTTGATAACAATTTATATCTCCTCCATCATTTTTTGTTTAATTTTATATTATTAAAATAAATTAAACAATCAAATTAGCTATAAAAGTAAAATTTAGATTTTTTCGTATATGTTATATTTTGAATTTTTAAAAACGACAATAAATGACTAAAACTATTAAAATTATTATGTTAAAAATTAATGATCAATGGTTTAACAATTTTATTATAAGAAGATACACATGAT
>NC_027749.1:9987706-9996212 GCF_000695525.1 Brassica oleracea var. oleracea | reverse complement strand
TTGAAATCTTTCAAAAGTATGTGAAAGATTAAAGTCAAAGTAAATATGGATTTAGAGTAGTAGTTATATTTTACTAACCGAAATACAAAAAAAAAACGAACCGAACCGAAACCAACCCGATATCCGGATTGAACACCCCTAATCCAAATGAAGCCAAACTATTGTTTCATTCTCCAAAATATAATAAAAATAATAACTTAATCCCGCGCAAGGCGCGGATCTTATCTTAGTGTCCATTAATGATGATGCACGTACGTATAGTAATCCTAAATCATTAAAACATTGTCATTTTTTTTTTTTTGATATCCGTGGGGGATCCCAGGCGGTAAGCCCAGACTAATCCCCACGAGGCCTTCCATCCGGGCACGCACGATTACAGGCGGGAAGGTGGCCAAGGCGACTCGAACCCATGGCAAACACTCCAGCTGGAGTTCCATTACCACTAGACCAAGAGCTCTTGGTTTCTCCGTTCTCATATTCTAATCCTCATTATATATGAGAACGTATAATCGTAAGATGCAAGTTAAGTTATTGTGTCGTACTAACGTACTTGAGAAGAAAATTTTGGTTGGTCTACAATTAAGAAATTTAAATGCTGATATAATTTTAAATATTTTAAAGTAATTTATATATACCTAAGTTTTTTAGATGTACAATCTGTAGTATTTTGTATATTTTCATATATATAAGTTGTGGTACTTCGACACAAACCTTAAACGTACAAATATTCCAATAACGTACAAGTATTCCAATAGTATCAACGTGAGTTGGATTAGTGACTTAGTGCTTAAATTAGATAATAGATATATTGTGTCTATAATTCGGTTTCTGTTGAGAAAGAGGCTTTATGCCATATCTTGCATTAGCAACTTCAGGTACTCCTAACCTAGAGGAATATTTGGATTGAAGGCCCTACACCTTCTGGTTACTATGAAAAACCATATGTTCCAATAGTTAGATACTAGACTGGTTAATAAAAAAAACATGTTCCAATAGTTAGATACTAGCTATAGATACCCATAAGATATAGGATACTCTTTTCGTTTTCTTGACCCGCTTATGACAAGGAACAAAATTAATATAAGATAACATATTATATTATATATATCTGACTGTATTATCGTCTATAAAATTAACAAGGTATAAACTGTAGAATCTTATTTATCTACAAAGTTTATCAGCATGCAATATATAAGTGTTTACGTATGTAGAGTTAGTTTTTATTATTAGTGTATTCTACCGAATTATAAACTAGATTGGGATGATGTCACTGAAAGACTAATTAATAAGTAACACTCGTAGAAACAGTGAACCACTAAGTTATATAACCACTAAAAATCTTTTTTTCCAACTAATTAGACACTAAATATCTTTCATTTTAAAATTTATGTGCTCAATAAGTGATTCTGTATGAACATATGGCATATGGGTTTTTTGGTCCTAACTGGCGTTCCGTGATTGTTGTAAAAAAAAAGACTGGCGTTCCGTGATTGAAATGTAAACAAATAGTTTTCCTTTTACTAAAAGAGAGTAAGACAGTAATTGTTTAGCAATATCTTAAGGGGACTTCTTACCCTGAGAAATATAGAAACGATAAAAGAACAAGTGGGTGTGGAATGAAATATACATATAGCAAATTTCCATCCACGAATCAAAGAACTTCGATTTCTTCTGTATCCAAAAGAACTCAGAAATTTGCTATTAGTTGGAAAACAAGACATTTCAAGCCTAATTTTAAAACGAAGCAAAAAATAAAATAAAAGAAACATAAATGATATTCAAGCCTAACACCTGGAGGAGATAAAAAGTAATCCACAGAAACAAACTAGTGGGTGTTGAAATATATCTCTTGTTGAAGAAACTTTCTACCGCTTATTATTACACATAGACACACATAGTCTATTTTGCATTCACACACTTTTGGTTTCTTGCATTTCAATGAGTAAACTTTAAACAAAATACGAATTAAAGTATGATCATAACTTCACCTTCACTCGTTGAAAGCTGGAATTATGATTTGGTATAACATATTTAACTTAGGGCCTTGTCTAAAAAATGTCTAATAAGAAAATTCTCAAGACATTATTTATTTGGGGAGGGGGAGGTATACACTTAAACAAGTTTAGTTTACAAAACTCATCACGAAAAATTTTATTAGATCATTTATAGAGGAGGAAGCAAAAAAGCATAGTTGTCAGAGTGGGCACTCGGTTATTTTATCGGTTCGGTTTGGGTTCGGTTTATTTAATTCTATTTTAGAATTTTTTTTCAACTGAAGTAAACCATAATTAATTCGGTTTGGATCGGTTTCGGTTCGGTTTGTATTTGGTTCAGTTTGTGTTCGACTTGGTATGTGTTTTGGTTCGACTTAATCGGATTCTCTTAGTTGAATTCTTTTAAAAGAAATTATGTTTTAAAATATAAATGGATAGTCATGAAATCGTCAATGACTATGAAAAATAAACAATGTAGATTAAATCTAATATAAAACTGAAACAAAAATCAAAAAAAAAACCACAAATTTTTTTATAAGAATACAATCAAACCAAAGTTAACTAAAGTAAATATAAAATTAAAAAATCCAACATCTTTAATAAAGTTAATAGGGACTTCAGTGTTAAGATTTTAGTATATTGCATGTTGAGTATGTTTAATTCAAATAGTAATAAAAACACATTGGTTTATCGATTCGGTTTAATTCGGATCGGTTTCGGTTCGGTTTGTTCGGGTTAGGAAAATCTTAAACCAAAGTATTTAATGGTAAACTTTGGTTCGGTTTTGGTTCGGTTGGTTCTGTTTGACTCGGTTTGGTTTTGTTTCTTTGTCCACCCCTAGTTGATAGGATTAATCCAATTAATTTACCGTGTTGATGTAAACAAAGTAACAAACTGTGGTTTCCGAAAGGAAACTGTTCTTTTCAGTTTTTGTGTTCAGTTTTTGTGTGTACGATTGCATTTCACCATTTTTAATATAATTTTCAGATGACAATAAAAAAAGATGTAAACAAACGAAATTAAACTTATAATCATGTAAAGCTGAGATAACTAAGAAAAAATATCACACGTCTAGAACAGCTAACCATTTATTGCTTCCCTTTCGGATTATAAATTTCGCGTAACTATGATATACATAAAACTTTAGGTCTTAATTCTCTAAAAGATAATTTTCCACAAATTTCATACTAGTCTAATAATAATCAAGAGACATAAAGGCTAAATGTGTGTGAGAGCACCCTCAACGCACATGCTTGATGCAAGTGATTAGTGTAGACCCCACAAAAAACTTAAAAACAGTTGCTTAGAAAATCTTTATCCGAAAGTGTTTAGAAGAGAGCTTACAAAAAAAATTAATAAAATAGTGGGGTGGGTTCCACCAAATTGAAAAAACCGGTGTCTATGCCGCTTATATAAACACTGTTGCTACTGTGTTGTTTGCATTTTTCGTGAGCTCTATCGACACGTGACAGCCCGCAATTAGTTCGTTTTTAAATTTCTTTTTTTAAATCAGACAAAATAGAAAAAATAAATAAATAAGCATGCCAAAATAGGTTTTTGGGTTAAATATGCTTCAAATAAGCACCGATTTAAGTAGGTTGTGTGTACTGTTTGCGGACTTCACTAATACGTAGCGGGCTGCAATTGGTTCGCTTTTTAATTATTATTTTTAATCAGAAAAAAAATAAAAACTAAGCACCCCTAAATGGGTTTCAATTAAAGATGCTCTGAGGATAAATAAAGGAGAACTCATAGTCATACTGGTAGCTTTTTGAGTGGAACATTAATCTTGTGTATTTGTATATCTGAAAATAAAATAAGTGTATAATAATAGTATGTTAGGTAAGGTGTCTATGGAATTTTTTCATCTAATTATATTAGTTGATGCTAATTAATTATTCAAATCATATTTATCCACTATTTTTGTTTGTAGATAACATTATTTGACAAGTATAGATATACTCTTTATATGTGTTCCAAAAAAAAAAGATATACTCTTTATATAAAACTATTCGGAGAAAAGTATTTTTTTTTATTTTCTCATTGAGAAAGCTAACGCAAAAGAAGTTTTCCTTTAATATATAATAGATTTAAATTTTATTATTATTTGTTTTGGTCTTTTAAGTAAATAGGCCAGTCGACAGCTCTACTTGTCTAAAATGAGCACATCCGTTTTTGTATAAAAAGAACTCCCCATATAAGTTGTGAAACTATTCACTAACATAGTATTCAATAAAAATGAAATATATGTAAAGTGACGCCAAAAAAGAAAGAAATGTGAACACAAACTTTAACGAAAAAAATTAATAAGAAAGAATTGGGAAAGGCAAAGGCCCACGCTTAGACAAAGAGAAAGTGATCGAGAGAAAAAGAATACAAAAAGAGTTGTGGACTGAAAATGCGCATCGTCATTCATAGTCATACATGCGCACTATTAAACAAATAAAAACATCCCACGAATAAATAAAACAATGAATGGTTCTTGCTTTACATTCCTGACTCTCTGTTTTGATTTGTCAGTGGAATAAAGAGAAATAGAAAATGGGCCCATCTTCGCCATGGGCAACGACCTCTTCCTCATCAACCTCATACCTCTCCGCCCATCATTGCCACGAAGAATCTCTCTCTCTCTCCCTCTAGAAGAAGAAACATCTCCTTAGTGTGTCTCTCTTTCAACAATCTTTACCTTTTTGGTTCTTAGGAAAAAAGAAAAGAAATAAATAAAGAAAACCCGGAAGAGGAGAATTATATTCCAAGAAGAGAAACTGAGAACTAGGTTTTTCTTTATGGGCATGCATTTGTAACGTACAAGAGAAAAGAAAGTTGGGTTGTTTTCTTTCATTTCTCATTATATAGTAAGCTTTTTTCTTCTTTTTTTTGTGCGAGTGTGTGTGTTGTTTGAGAATAATGGGTAACTGTTGGTGTAATTTTGAGCCCTTTAATCACAAAGTTTCTGCAAACGCTAAATCAGGTTTATTTCTTTACCTCTTCTTCTTTCTTATTTTGGTGTTTTGTTTTCTGGAAAATTATACGTTATATTAGATGCAAAAAAAATTTATACGTTATTAGGCAAAAAAAGAGAAAATTATACGGTACTGTTATGGAAATAAAATTTAATATTCTTTTACTTTCGTGGTTCACTCTATTATGCTCTGTTAATATTCCTCTTTTCTGGGTTTATTTCTAGATGAAGGTTTTTTATTTTCCTCGTTTCTCTATATTCTCTAAGTTTGGACTTATTTGTATATATTTTTGAACCAAGTTTAATCTGTGGTGTTCTTTGTTCTATAGTCTCCTTCCATTTCATCTCTCTCTTCTTTATCAGAGTGGTTTATGCTTTTGTTTTCTTCTAGATTGGTCCCTTCAAAAGTCATGTTTTTAATTATACATTCTAATATTCTATGTTGTTGGACTTTATTTAGACCCCCTAGAAGAATATTTCCAAAATCAATAACTCCACACCATTTTAATAGAATCTTTAACTCTACCCGCAGAGTCGAAACAATGGATATATTTTTGTATTTTTGAACAGAGTCACCTAAAGACCAGAGTCCAACACAAGAAGCGACGTATATTAAAGAAGTTCAAAAGCTGCCATCAAACCCAAAAGAAGTAGAAGATCTAAGACGTGACTCAGCTACGAATCCTCTGACAGCTTTCACATACGATGAGCTTAAGAACATTACAGGTAACTTCAGACTAGACAAAGTTATCGGCGGTGGTGGATTTGGAAGTGTCTACAAAGGTTTTATTAAAGAGGAATTAGGTAATCAAAAAGTTCCTCAACCACTCCCTGTAGCAGTTAAAGTTCACGACGGCGATAATAGCTATCAGGGCCACAGAGAATGGCTGGTTAGTAGTCTCTCTGTCTTTTGCTTGTATCCCAAGTTTCAGATAATGGACCGAGATTATTATCTACTGTGTTGATGTTGTGTAGGCAGAGGTGATATTCTTGGGACAGCTTTCACATCCGAACTTGGTGAAGTTGGTCGGCTATTGCTGTGAGGATAATCACAGGGTGCTAATCTACGAGTACATGGCTCGTGGTAGCGTGGAGAACAACCTTTTCTCAAGTGAGTTTTAGGGTTCTTACACTTATATGTCTATCTTACATGGAAATCACTCTTGAATGGATTGTATTGTAATTCTTGGTAGGAGTGTTGCTTCCTCTTTCATGGGCCATTAGAATGAAGATTGCATTCGGTGCAGCCAAAGGACTAGCCTTTCTTCATGAAGCAAAGAAACCAGTCATATATCGCGATTTCAAAACCTCCAACATTCTTCTAGATATGGTTAGTACTTAGTAAATGTTACCAAAAAAAAAAAAAAGGTTAGTACTTAGTAATATTACTAGTAGTAGTATAGCATAAAGATCGTCTCTTGTATATGGGCACAAATACAACTGTGGAGGTTTCATATTAGTGTTCGTAACAGGAATACAATGCGAAGTTATCTGACTTTGGACTCGCTAAAGACGGTCCTGTAGGAGACAAATCTCACGTTTCCACACGTATAATGGGAACTTACGGCTATGCAGCTCCTGAATACATCATGACTGGTAAGTTTCTCATAGATACCATTTTAGTATTGTGATATCTTATCTTTATGATCATATCAACTTTCTTGGTGCACAGGTCATTTGACACCAGGGAGTGATGTGTACAGTTTCGGTGTAGTTCTGCTAGAGCTTCTCACAGGGAGAAAATCATTAGACAAGTCACGGCCAACGCGTGAGCAAAACCTTATAGATTGGGCTCTTCCACTGCTGAAAGAGAAGAAGAAAGTGTTGAACATTGTAGACCCTAGAATGAACTGTGAATACCCTGTTAAGTCGGTTCAAAAGGCTGCAATGTTAGCTTACCATTGCCTTAACCGGAACCCTAAGGCTCGGCCTTTAATGAGGGACATAGTGGATTCTTTGGAGCCTCTTCAGGCCACAGAAGAGGAGGCCTTACTTGTCCCCACTGTTCAGAAAGCAGCTATCACCATTATAGACGAATTGCCTAAGAATGGGTTGAAGAAAGTTAAAGAACTGAAGAAGGTTGAAGAGTTTAAGGAGGTTGACGAGGTGAAGAAGGTCACTGAAGATGATGATAATTGATGTCACATAGTATTTGATCACTTGGTTTCTTTTAATTTCTTAACGTACAGTTTCAAAAGTAAAAACAAGATTGTGTTTGTGTGTATTTTGACAAAATACGGGTTAAGAGAGCTTTTAACCTAATTAGGGGTTATTGGTTGTTGTATTTTAATGGATTTGAAAATTCGAACTAAATCTAGTGTTATTGGTTCTATGATTTTCAAATCTGTATTAAAATCATGTGTTATTGGTTTAATGATTCATAAATTCTATATCAAATCAAGTGATATTCAATCGTACGGATTTACTAATATATTTGATTTAATAATGGATTTGAATGGATTTGTTTGGATTTTTTAGTTAAAAATATAAAGATTCAAATTCGAGGGAAAACTTCCGGATTTACATATTTTACCTAGATTTATAAATAATATATGGATTTCTAAATCAATTAAAATATATAAACCAATAAAAGTAAGTCCAATGTTGTCTGTAGAGTAAAAGTTGCTTGTCATATTTAGCATCCACCTCGGTTTCATGTACGTCTGTTATTTCGTATGGCCCAATAAAAGATGGGCCTCAAATAGGTTCGTCAATGCTGTTATTTCGTATGGCCCAATAAAAGATGGGCCTCAAATAGGTTCGTCAATGCTGTTATTTCGTATGGCCCAATAAAAGATGGGCCTCAAATAGGTTCGTCAATGCAACTTAATGTGAACACAAAAGTTTTGACGATCTGATCAAACATATTGATTCTAAAATAACAGGTCAATTGACTCATTCTAGCTAAATGTATGTATATTTTGTGAATTTTAATTTAATTTGTTTGATATACCTGTTTTTTTTTTAAGTCTGTTTAATCATTCTAGCTAAATGTATGTATATTTTGAGAATTTTAATTTAATTTGTTTGATATACCTTCTTTTTTTTAAGTCTGGTTAGTTATGTTATTACAACGATGAGAACTATTACATACACGATTCTACGGTCGACAATTCTACCACCTTATGAGAATACACATCTGATTGCGTCACTCTGAACCGTTTTATGAGATCCTTGTCCGATGGTACGCCATGCACTATGCTGAAGATCTCTTGTTACCATTTTTCTCCAATGCATAATTTGAAATTTCTAGGGTTTGAACCCTAAACCTATTGGTGTAGAAGCATCAATGAATCATCAGTTAAACCACTGGACTAAAGAAGCTTCCACTGATTGATGTTAGGAGTTTTCAAGGCTCCTAAGACAAATGTTGTAGTATAAATGATTGTCGAACCAGTTCTGAGGGATATCAAAGCACCGAGAATGCAAGTACTCACTTAATCTAAGTACAACCAATGATTTAGATGAGTTTTAAACTACTACTAATACTAGAAAGTAGTTATAGAATGATACTTTCTTGACTAAGGGAAAAGAGAACTCATGGGCATAG
>NC_027749.1:9984744-9985982 GCF_000695525.1 Brassica oleracea var. oleracea | reverse complement strand
TCATAAGTGACAAACATTTCACAATACACAAGCATATGATCCGATAACCTAACACAAGGATCTATCATTGCATGGCTGGTTCCATAACTAATCGATCATTTTCTCATTAAACCCAAATCTGGCCGATTTCAAATGTGATCCAAAAACTAAATAAAATTCATGTAAATTCATGATAATTTCCAACTAAGAGAATGCCATAATCAGAATTTGCAGAACCGGCCTCGATCCTAGAGATCTCGGCCACGAACAGCCAAACCGGCCAAACTGACCATCTCTAAATCAATTCGATAAAACCTAATAAAAATCATGATAATTCATTATAAATACCCACTAAGAAGAATCAATCATCAGATCCCCTCAAGTATTTCAGGAACTATGATATCCGATCATACCTTCCAAACCAAGGCCATGGAGGATTTCTCCTAACCGGCCAAGGCCATGGTTTAATGTCATCAAGTCTGATCCAACAGACTACACCATAATCATTCATAATATATATATTCCTCAAGGACGTGCCATACTTGGCCATGATCAATTCCACAGTCAACAGAATTGTAATTCAAAAGGTAATCATAAAACCGGTTACCTTATACATGATCTGATTAGATCATGTGCCATTCCTTATTATGTTCGGCCATGCTCCTACAGTGCAAGCCTCTATCAATACTTATCATATACTTCCAGTATTGATATGTTCCATTCCTGGGTCGCACCCATCCTCCCTTCCATGGAACTCCCATGAAACCACTTTCTACACTGAATCTACCTTCAAGGCTGTCTTGGCCTGTAAGAGTGGAGTCTGGCCTTCTCCCTTCTCTCCTGGTTATCTGAGTGTGTTCCCAAGACACAGAAGAGAGGAATCCCAGAATGTGATCATCCATGATTAAACATCATCACAGGGTCGTCCATCACATCCCCCTTCAGTGCCCATGAAACTGCCTTTCTACACACATCTGCCCTTAAGGCTGTCTTGGCCTTTGGGAATGAGTTCCGGTCATCTACCTTCTTTCCTCACCATTTGCGTGTGTTCTCAGGCCCTGGAGGATACTTTGGGTGATAACATCACGGATCAAAGCCACCAGAAAGTCGTTCATAACTTCCTCCCCTTGATCTCTCCCAAAACTGCCTCTTTATGGCCTTGACACCACCATGGGTCTTGGATTGGGAATCCGACCAACTCTCTATCTTTTCTCTGTGTTTCTTTGTGTTTCAGGGTGTAGAAGGAAGCCCTGGTGTGC
>NC_027749.1:9984423-9984710 GCF_000695525.1 Brassica oleracea var. oleracea | reverse complement strand
AGCAAGATCACACCACTCCACACACTCCACACGGTCCTCCTCTCTTAACCGCCGGTCTCTCTCTCTTTATCTTTCTGGTAAGATTTTGGCAGAGCTTTGCCTAAGGAATTTCGTGCCATTATCTGTGCAAGGGACTCTTTATTTATAGAGAAATTGAGCCTCAACTGCCCTGGAGAAACCGCCACAAGCAGTTAGAGAGAAAGGGCACAAAACTGCCCCTTTTGCACCTTTTCGGAAATAACTGCCCAACTGCTCTTCTCTCCTTTGGGCTGTCCGAAAACTAGGCC
>NC_027749.1:9984096-9984296 GCF_000695525.1 Brassica oleracea var. oleracea | reverse complement strand
GCTGACTCCCAGCTGACCCAGCTGAGTGAGCTAGTAGTCCAGCTACCTGAGCTGGCCAAACTTGATGTGAGCTACACTGAGCTTGTCCGAGCTTCGCCAACTGACCGAGCTTCATTCTCGCATCGTCCAGCTGTCTCATCACTCGTCCAGCTTGCTCTCTTCATATTATTCAATCTTACTAAGTCCCTTGGTCTATTTCC
>NC_027749.1:9959527-9962055 GCF_000695525.1 Brassica oleracea var. oleracea | reverse complement strand
GCCTTTTGGGATCTCATTGCGACAGGGAAGTTCACATCTCGCAAGGCTTATCAATCACAAATCCGAAACCCCACTCTGCGTATCATTGCCAAGATCGTCTCGAACATCCTCTTCGCAAAGGAACTCACCTCCAAGGTCACAAACGGCGAGCTGCAGGTTCTATACACAGGGCTCGAGGATGAAATCCGTAGAGACAGAGTCATACCGATTCAGGCTGTGAAGACTAACCCTGGATTCCTTCTCATCTCGATGCTCACTGAGCGCAAGGATTCCTTGCTCCGAACAGAAGACAAGAAACACCGCTGCAGCAGTGTTCTCACACCCTTGTTTAAACACTTCAACATCAACCTGGATTCCTACACGGTTGTTCCTGAGCTTGAGCACATCGACACCGCTTACTTGATCACATGCCACATCCTGCGCGACGAGAGCACATACAAGTTCGCAGACAAGGACGGGAACTCTCTCTACTGCAAGCTCCCTCTTCCTGGGTTAACAGACTTCACAACCTTGGAAAACATAGTGTTCCTGCTAGACGCAGAACACTTGTGCGACGACCCATGTAAGCCAGTTCCAGAACCGAATGCGACCAGGGATGATGTGGAGGATATGGCTCCACCTGCTGAGGGTGCTTATGACCTGGAGGACCTCACGGATGTTACTGATGATCACGCCTACCGACGTTGGATGGTGGACTCTCAGAAGAAAAACAACAGCCTCATGAAGAGGATCCTCAGAGCACTCACTGGAGGCTGCATCGGAAGTCAGGATGGACAGACGACGCAGGGAACAAGGCGCCCAGGCAAAGAACCAGCGGGCACTTCAACTGGAGAAGAGAGACTTCCGAGGAACAGGAGAACAGCCGGCCACTCCAGCAGTGGTGATTCAGACTGAGTCTGAACGGACGATTCCAATTCCCTTGTTTTATCCATCAAAACTATTTATTTCCTTGCTATTTGTTTCTGTTTGGTGTGTTTTGTTGAATGCCCTACATCGGTCCAAATTTGAGTCTTTGTCAATTGGGGTTTGCGTCTGCATGTAGGCTCCTCCAAACTTGTAAACGCATGTCTACACTTTGCACTATTCTATCACTTTAGATGATTCTCCCAACCCTTTGTGAAAATGGATTGGTCATTTAGCTGTGGGATAACAAATGGTTTCTCTATCTTCACTTTTGCAATGACACTTCATCTTTGTAAACTATCAACTGAACTTTTATTCATCTGAATCATCCATGACTGTCAAGTATAAAATAACAGTAAGTATTTTGTAAATAAAAGACATTAGTTGACAATGTAAACATACTGTTGCGTTGCTACAAGCGTCATCTTCAATTTGTGCTTTGGAATTGCTGGCATTGGATAAAAAAATTTCATCACCCTTCCATTTAAGAACATTTGTTTCTTCCTCTAATATGGCCATCTTGTTCTTTAACGCAATCTAGCTTCCATCTGATAGTGTATTGAAGCTTCCAATGTCTTACTAACCTTTTCAGCTACGGTAACCTTCATGGTTTCTACTTTTGCAGTCAAGTTGTTAACAGATTCAAGCAACCCTTGTATGGGGATGTTGTTTATGGGCATATCACTACGATCTTATACATTCATTATTCTTAGACCAAAACAGTTTAAACACTAACAAAGGAACACGTTTAGTAACATTTGATACATATCATTTCTGGAGCAATTTCTTTCTCCTTTTCTCGTTTTGTGGAGGGGTTCTCATCCACTGTATTGGGAACATAGGTGCGCTAACATGAGTTTTATCTTCTGGCATTTGGTATGTGGCACTACATCCCAAAACTTGTCATTTAGCTGATCAATGAGGCTGTCAACTATCATGTTATCCAAATCAGTAGGCGGTTAATTTTTGACTCATTTCGTATATCTATTTTTCATTGGTTTTAGAATCATATTCCTTACTGATATATGGTGTTTTTCACATCATTGTATAGGTGTTTTCGTATTGATTCGAGTCCTTAATCCGTGTCAGTTTAGTCCTTTTTGATCTTTTTCAGGTCTGGAGTTGGTAGAAGAATGAAGAGAGGGTGCTTGAAGAGAAGCTGTCCTTTTGGAGCATTCCTGCGAAGAACACTCAAGGCGAACAGTCCCGAGACTATTCTCAAGCGGAACAAGCAGACGGAGTGATCCCGAAGTTGTTCCCGACAAATAAGGAAGCTCCTATTTCGGGAATTAAAGCCATGTTGCCCTAATATCTTTCCTACCTATTGGCGCCTCCATATAAAGACACCATCTATCATATTTTATGAATTACGCTATTTTTTACAAGAGAACTATTAGCTTTTGCGATCTGCAACTTGTAAGGGAGAAGAATCCATTCTCGCATAGAGAAGACCATCTGAACCCTTTGTTTACTACTCTTATTATTATGCAGTTTCATTCAGAATCTATGTCTTTGATTGCTTGCATCATGATCGAGTAGTGATCTAGCTCGCCTAGGGTTCTAGGGTGTTGAAATATGAGCTAAACATAGATAAGCTATTCTTGATTATTCTTCATTCATACTAT